>NC_041385.1:685289369-685300677 GCF_002162155.2 Triticum dicoccoides | reverse complement strand
CTCTCTTCCTGTCATGATGATCATCGAAACAATTCCCCTTTCATCTACCAAGACAAGGAAGACGCAGCAAGCAAGAGAGAGAAGCAGGGGACATACTGATTGATCGCAGCGGTGGGAGCTCCCGGTCCGACATCCGCCCTGCCGGCAGCGACGAAGACGACGATCGGTCGGCCCTCTTCGTACCCTTCCACTTCCAGGGCACGAAGGGGAGGCAGGTGGAAGGAATAATAAGCAAAGCCGAGGCCGAGAGCGAGAGGGAGGGAGGCAGGAATGTTACTACAGAAAGTGGCGGGTTGAGGGGGGGATGGGCGTGGAATCGGATTCACTTTTCAGCAGGCCGGCTTTCTCCTCCTCGTCCCGCCGGGGCTGGCCGGGTGGAGGCTAGGCCTCGCCGCCGCCGCGTCCCATCGAGCCCACCGACGGCCGACGCCCCCTCCCTCCGCCCCGGCCCCCGCGGCTGCTTTCCCGCCACAAATAACCGGGGGCCTCCTATAATCTAATTAAATCCTCTTTAGAGCGAGCGGCGCTTTTTGGCGTTCCCCTCCTTGAGAACCGCTCGACCAAGTGAAATGAGACTCCTGCCGAACTCGAAACGAAAGCACAATCATCTCGTGCGACGAACGGGACAGCACGTGAATGAAAATGAACCTGACCATTCGTGCTGTCAGACGCAAGCCGTGGTAGCCAGTCCTTTTTTTCCCTCTCATGCATCCTTTCATGTCGGCCCTGGCCCCTGGCCATGTCAGTGTGTCATTATCTCGGCGAGGCCTCTGGATCCTTTCACGCATCAACAGCCGATAATCAATGACAGGACAAAAGGAACCCAACTCACCTGGATGAGCAACCAGCAGGATTATCGTGAACAAATAAATAAAGCTCCTTGATGAGGAGTTGAGCCTCCCTGAAGAACGAAATTTGCTTCACAGGACCATGGAGCCCACATGTCAGTGAGCATGCAGAGGGTCGTCGTATTATCGACAAAAGAGAACAAACGGTTGCTTCACTGAAAGAGAGGAGCATCTCGTAACAAGGCAGGCTATATATACATTGTACAGTGCCATGAGAAGGCGGCAAAGAGGGGGAAAATGCCCTACATCACCCCACCGAGCAGGGGGGGACGAAGCACTAGTCTCTTTCAACTTTTACTTAACCCAAACCCAAAGGAAGCAGCAGCCACGGCGCCAGAGCGGAAGCAGACCCAAGGAAAAGAGAAACAAGAAAGAGGAGATGTACAGATCCTACTGATGATGATGATGAACCAGGCCCCAAAACCCTGCCTGCCTGCTAGGCTAGCACTGGTAGAGGGAGAAGCCCCGGTTCTTCCACAGCGAGCTCAGCGTCCGCCCCAGCTTCCTCGACTTGGACTTGCACAGCGGCTTCGACTCCCGGTGGCACACCATCACCCCGCCGCCGTTCCCGTTCCCGTTCCCGGCCTCCGACGACGGGGCCTGCTGCTGCTGCTGCTGAGACGCGGGCGGTTGCCCACCGTCACGCTGCCGCTGCTCCCGGAACAGCTTCAGCAGCTTCTGGGCCTTCTCCCGCCCCCGCCCTGTGCCGGTCGCCGAGATGGAGACCAGCGACGGCACCACGCCCTCCTGCAGCACTGGCGCGATGCACTTGTCGTCCGCCGTGCACATCGCCAGGAGGCACGACACCGCCTGCTCCTGCTCCGTCGGCTCCCCCGTGTCCAGCAGCATCGCCAGCGTGCTCACCAGCCCCGGGGTGGACATCATCTCCTTCCTGCCGGCCTGGGTCGCCGCCAGGCTGATGGCCACCGCCAGGGCCTTCTCCGTCCACCCGATGCCCTCGGACACCGAGGAGTCCGTCAGGAGCGTGTGGAGCGCATCCACGATGCCGGCCGACAGGAGCGACGGGATGCTGGCCTGGTGGGTGGAGAGGTTGTACAGCGTGTAGAGAGCATCATGCTTGCAGGAGCTGGCTTTCGGGTCGCAGGCGTCGTGGTTGTACAGACGGTCCACTAGGAATGACACGGCCTGGGTGGAAGCAATCACGCTCTTCGCGTCGGTGAGGCAGGAAAGGTTAAGGTAGAGCGCTGTGGCTGCAGCAGCTAGGCGCGGATTCGAGGTCATCTGCTCAAGTAGTTCGACTATTCCAGCAGACAACAGAAGTCCCTTGTTTCTGAAACAAACAAGAATGGTTTTTGGTAAGTAAAAAATGGAAATTCAAAAGTTCAAGGTCAACTAGCTGCAAATGACAAGCACCATTTAACTGAAAAATACATGTCATACCTATTATTATTGACTGCAAGGTTGAAAAGAGCCATGGCACCAACTTCTTGTGCCTTCTCATTTCCTTCTTCCACAGAATACCTTAAGAACTGAACTAGAGCCTCAGCGAACCCATTTGAGCCCATCTGGATCCTTGCTTCCTCATCGTCTTTCAGCAGATATCTTATCTGCTCAACCAATCTGCACCGGCTCAGTATGTTGTTTCTTTCATTAAGCACCAGCAGCAAGTTCCGATACCCCTCATTCATATCAAACTCAAAACAAGAGCTATCATCCAATGTGCCTGACTCGCTGTTTGCAGGTTCTTCTTTTCTCTCGTTCTCCAGGGGAACCACCTTGACACCCTTGATGTTGCTAGTGTCAAAACTATCAACAGACACACAGCCCGTTGCCTGGGAGTCCGATAAAGCAAGCCTCCAATTTACATCAAAGGATCCCGGTGGACCATCTGGAACTGGAAAATCATTCTGCTCACACCAGCTGGAAATCATGGCCTTAACACAGTAGTTTGGAGTCAAAGACAAGTGGGCCAGTTGTTGCTGAGTCTTGGGACATGTGCTGTGACCATCATTAAACCATTTCTCAATGCAAACACGCTCATAAGTCTGACCAGACGAAACAATAACTGGGTCATACATCAGCTGCAAGGAAATGGGACATCTGAGTTCCTCAGGAGGGATCGACATGTTTTCGGACCTTGGACCACTAGGCCTACAATTGAATGATCCAAGCCTCGAATTGAAAGACCCAAACCTCGAATTAAATGATTGAATGCTCGAAAGCTGTCTACTGAATGCTCGGCTATTTCCGCAGGGGCCATACATGTCATCCATGCCTAATACTGTAGGTGAACATGGGGCTGATCCTTGAGAATCAGTATCATCGCCTGCTTCACTTCTGAAAAATTTAGAGTATTTCCTCATGAGATTGTATAGGTAGGACACAACAAACTCCTTCCGCTTATCATCTCCAGAACGAGCCTTTTCAATTAGCTTCTTGAGGGCTCTTCGCTCAGTCAATGCTGCCCTGGAAGAAGTAATTCCCAGCTTCAGAGCAGCCATATGAAAGACCTCAAGCTCCCCACTATCGCTGGAACTGTTCATTTTATTGTTTCTCTGGAGCAAATTGATCACCTCATCACCAGCTTCCTTCTCTGATTGATCCAATGTAAATACAACCTCCTCCAACTCACCAATGATCTCTACAATCTGTTGCGCACAGACAGTGTCAGAATGTCAGGACATACCATGCAAATTTACTAAATGGTTTAACCATAAACAACTGGTGCATAATGTGGGATTGGTAGTCCAAGGAAACCAAACAGAAGCACAATTTAGTTGTGCTAATTAGAATTTTACACAACATACCTTATGGCCAATATCTTCGGTTACTATGCTTTCGACACGCCGTAGACTTTCCTGAAGTTGGCTTCTTGATTTCTCAAACTTCAAATGCACAGTTTCTGCGGTGATGGCCTGAAAGTGAATATTATCAGTGCAATAGTTTGGCATTTTATTTATCCTAAAGACACAAATATTGAAAAGCAATGCTGCAAATGCCCCATGGCAGGTTTGCAACTAATTATATCAAGAGTGCTCTGCAGGGAGGGGTACAACATCTTACCAAGTACAACCGGCTGCAATCTGCACAATGTTGAAGAAGACCTTTGGATTTATCCAGAGCTACATGCAGTGAACAAAGTGCCTGTATGCCAGACTTGCTTCTGGGCCTTGATGCTTCGATGAACGGGAAAATCGCTAGAAGTTTAGAAACCGCAGGATGAAATGCTCTGCACATTCCAGCGTGTAACTGCAAAAACCACAATTTCTTCAGATTAGGCACCCATACACAAATCCCCCCAAAAAGGAGAAGCTACAAGGTTCCAGTAATTTGTAACTGCTTTATACAGTACAAAGCTGTTAAATACCCACCCTGTAGAAGTAAAATGGAATTAAGAGTGCTGCTATACTAAGATGTAAGTTTAGAAAGCAAACCCAAATAGATCTCATTAATCAACAAAAACAGTACTCTTAACTACAAATAATTGCAGACCACTTATAGCTTGAACAACAGATATTATCATTGGAAATCAAGATAAAACCACAGTTAAGATGATACCTTGGCATCAATAGCCAGAAGAGGACCCTCCTCGACCTCCATTGCGTCCATGCTTGACTATCTCCTAAGCTCCACCATCTGATTGCAAGATTCAGAAGGGAAAAAAAAGTCAGATCGGCAGATCACATCACTCTCAGTTGCAAGCATTTCAGACCGGTGAAAACAACAGGCCTGGACTTGGGAGCATAGGACAAAGCAACGCTCCCGGAACCAGTACGAAAAAAGGGGATAGGAATGGTAAAAAATCTACCGGCTGCAAGCCTACAACACAGTGTTCTCCAGGAGGCACCTTTCGGAAAACCACCAGCTGAGCACGACCTTTCCATGCTAAATTTGAGACGCGCGGAGCTTCCTGGAGCCCATGATTTTGACCAAGCTCGCCTCTTTTCCCAGCAAATCCAAGGGGCCACGGGCGCTGCCGGTCAGCCAGAGCCGCGCATTTCGCTCACCGCGTCACCCCAAGAAAACCCAAAAGAAATTAAGATGAGGTCGGCAGCCTGTTCAAGTTTCTCTCGGCCTGACAAGCAGTGTGGGATTTAAAGCAGTTTCCTCCGGAGTGGGCAAGGCCGGCCACAGGATAAGGAGCGCTCTGAAACATCGTTTTCAGCTCCGCAAATCTGCCATTCGGGCTCCGTTTCTCAAATGAAATGCCAGAAATCCATCGGAAGGAGACTTTTCCTCGCGTGAACCTGGCATGGTGAAGCCGCACGAACACGGCAGGCTCCCTCCCCGGAGATCCCCAATGGCGGAGCTCGCTCAGGAAAAGAGGAGCAGGGAAACACACACAGGCAGCTCAGACCACCCCCAAGGTCACATCCCGCCCCGGCGAAGCTCACTCTAAGCCCTAATCTCTCGGACCGGGCAGCGGGCAAAGGAAAAAAAGGCGAGCAGCGATCCATGGCGGCGAAGAGACGAGCCGAAATAAAGACGCACCGTCTCGAGCGAAGAGGGCGGGAGGGAATGCCTCGCGAGGGCCGCTGCGGCGGACGGGTCTCTCCCCGTGGGTGTCTCCGACGGTCGCCGGCGGCGGCTGCGGCGGACGGCGTGGCGAGGGAAGAGGCGAGAGGAGGAGGAGGGGGGAAGGGGAGGAGAGGAATAATGCAGAGCGGGGGGGCGTTGGAGTGTGGATTTTATTCAGATGTCAGGGGCAGGGGGGCAGCGAAAGAAAAAAAAAAGAGGAGAATGGGATATGCCACATGCCCACATCTTCTCTTCTCTGGGGCTTTCATTTAATTTATAGCTAATTAAATGCTTTATTTTTTGAGGGGTAATTAAATGGTTTATTAGTGGAAATAATACGGTTGAAGCTTTCCTGTTTATTCATTTCGCATATTTATTATGCTCTTAATGGAGCCTGGATAAGATATTTATAATCATCAGTATAAATATAAGCTTGATTGTTAGTTTTGCCCGATATGAGAGATGTGGACGTCTGGTGGTTGGTTAGTGTGCGTGTGTTGGCTCACAAGTGTGCCTTGTAAAAAATTTAAAATAAATTTCGTGCTGAAACTTTGGGGGTTGGGTGCCCCCCCTTTTCTGTGTGTGTGTGTGTGTGTGTGTGTTCTTTCCTTAGATTATGGGAGTTTTGGATATGCCTTTGTCTTGTTTATCTCGAAGGCAAAATCATGGAGTGCAAGCAACCATATTTTTATTGTTGAGATGATTTGCAACAGCAAACCGTACTGGGATAACCATAACTAATACTAGTGTGTATTTGTAGAATTTCATGTGAATATAGTTATCAATAATTGCACCAGAAAGTACATGCCTTTCTTTCTATTTATATTGACATATGAGATTCCCATAAAAAGATTGATGAGGGGTTTATTTCGGCTCTTGGTTTCCTCTTGATTAGGGTCCGTGTAGCTAAGATATCTTTATGAAGACATGTCAAATACATGTAGTAGGAAGCGATCCCAATCGAAACGAGATGACTTGGATGGCATGTCGTCCCGTCGAGTTTTTTTCTCCTGCCATTTCCCTTGTCATGCATGACACCGATATTCAAACAACCAGCTTGGTCAAAACTGCTGTCATGTTTCCATCTCCTTTTTTTTACCTCAATAAAGAAGAAGAAAAATAAACACATATTCGTTTATGCTCCCTCAGTAAACGAATATAAAAGCGTTTATATCACTAAAATAGTAATCCAAATGCTCTTATATTAGTTTACGGAGGGAGTATCAGTAATGTGGTTTGCATGCAAGTAGAAGGCAGTTTCTGCTGTGATGGCTCGGCGCAAGTTGTAGGGCAAGCAACACGCATGATTGTGTCACGCCCCAAAGCACAAGCCCAACTTGCCTTGTGCCCAAAAGTTGCCACCCTCCATGGCATGGCATTGGCACCTATCTTCTCTCTAAACAATGTGTCCATCCAGTGGTGATGGAGCAGCACAGCAGCAAGACTACTAATTTCGACCCCAGAATTAACAAGTGAAACCAAGATCGACACAGAGATCTAGTATAGTAGCTAGTGCCAGCATAGTGCCCACCTCTCCAAGTTGGGGCCTTTTTGTATGGGGATCTTTGATTCCCATCAGATGCCGAGCCCCAGACAGGGGGAAATAAAGAAACCGATCTTGACCTGCCGATTAGATTAATATCATGCACTAACCAGGCAATTAATCCAAGGAAACATTAATCTGGTTGATTAAATGTGTGTCTGAGTGGCCCCTCCACTGGCCGGTGATTCCATGCGCTCCGCTTTGGGAATTTTTTAAATCCGTCCGAGTTAGATCAGCCCTTGCTTTCGAGCTGATCCTGGATCGATGCGCGCAGGCGCAGATCGAATCATCGCGTCGACCCGACCTGATTTGAATCCGTATTTAACTTGTCGTTAGAAAAAGGGCGCCGGTATGTGGTAGCCAGGAGCTTGTGTATGTTTTTCTTTTTCCTGGATTATTATGAGATGGGATTTGGCTTTTGGCGACAGGCGCTTGGAGGCAGGGACGAGCGTGTCGAGGAATTATTAGGGAACTTTTTATTTGGTTATGAAAGCAGAGAATGTGGAGAAAGGCTTAGAGCAACTCTAGCAGACCCCGCATCCCGCCTCGGCCCGCAAAATAACCGTCAAATTGCGGGTCGGGGATGAAAAATCCGCACGATCATACCCCGCATCTCGTCTCGGTCCGTAGAATTTTTTGCGGGACGCGGTAAATTTTCTCCCCCAACCTCTATCTTCACGGGTTGGGAGACCGACACGAGCTGAGCACCTATCCGGCGCGAGATTTGGCGGGAGGGACATTTTCGCACGCCCTTTCCCGCTTCCCGCACCCTCCGCCACCATTGCCCCCCCCTCCGCAAACTCCGGTTCCTCCTCCCCGGCCGTTCCTCGCCGCCATGAACGACCCCATGCTGTCCCCCGTCACCGTCGAGGTCGCGCATGCTCCCTCTCCTCGGGGCGGATCTCGTCGCCGGCCATGTTGCCCCCGCCGCCGTCGCCCAAGCACGCGCTGCGCCAGCCCGCAAGCGGCTGGGCAACGTGGTCGTGCAGGGCGGGAATCCGGTTGCCCCCGCCGCGACGACCTGCGCTCCGGGCGCCAACGCCGCAGTGCGATCCCGGACGGCGGCGGAGAATGCCGGCAAGACCGCGGGCGTTAAGCGGAGGAAGGTTCCGGCTAAAAGGAAGCCACCTTCTTCAACCTCTCACCCCCCCTCGCGCGCAAGGAGGTGCTCCGCGATGCCATTCAACGGTGCCGCTCCCCCCGCGAGCGAGGTGTTCGACGAAATGGCCGCAAGGTATGCCTCTTCGGTCTTGGTGATTCCCTTTCATTTTTCGCCATTAGTCTCGATAGCTCGTTATAGTTATCGTTGGCTATAGCGGTGGTTCGAACAATGGAACAACCGAGTTTGTGAACTTGTTGGACACGAACGCGGTTGACATTGATCAAGCCCTTTCGAACTATAATGAAACGGACGACGACGTGGATGATCATCGTTGTGCAGACGAATTGGAGGAGATCGAAGCGGAAGCGTTTGAGGAATCGCAAGCAAAGAGTGGGAAAAAGCCAAAGATCGAATAACTACACAATCTTGGAAGATCAAGCTTTGATCCAAGCATGGAGTGCGGTGTCTCTTGATCCATGCACAGGTGTTTCTCAAACCGCCAAGAGATATTGGCAAAGGATCGAAGATCAATACTTCCGCATTATGAAAAAGTATCCCAATAAGACTCCACGCACATTTCGGTCGCTTCAAGGGCGTTGGGAGAATATCAAGCCTATGTGAAGATCGACCCCCAAGATGATGCCGGACATGGGCGCAAACCTTTTGCATGCCCTCTTTTGCGTAATGAACTTTGCTTTTATTTGCGCACAAACTGTTTATGTCGTTTGAATTTGAATTTCTTGTCAAACCCTATGTCAAATGCGAGATTTGCAGTTTTTTTGTTTGCGGGTCTTCGCGGTGGTGCCCGAGCAGAACCCGTAGAAGCCGACCCGTAAAAACGCATATTCCACGAATATTTTTTTTACGGATCCGTTTGGGGATCTGCAACTGAGCCAGCCCGTGCCGGCCCGCAAAAGTGATTTTGCGCAAACTGTAAACGAGTTTTACGGGGCGGTGAGATGCGGGGTCTGCTAGAGTTGCTCTTACTTGCTTGCTGCTGGGTGCGATGGTCGTGGTTCCATGGACTGCACTACACTGACGGAAAGAAAAAGAAAAGAGGGGAGGATAATTGACCACTCATTCTGCAATTTGCATGATGTAAATTGCCCACCCAGCGCATTGTTATATGTGAGCTAGCCGGTCTGTCTCATCTCATGACCCAGCTGGTGTTCATTCCTACGCTTTCATCTTTACTTTACCTTTTCTTTTCTTTTTTACTTTTCAAAGTGCTGGATGTTTCTGCGCCAACAGCAATCTTGATGCGAGCAATACATACCGTCCATTAATAGTGCTCTTCGTTTTTTGATTTGTAAAACGCTGTCCATTAGTTAGTCACGGTTATTTTTCTTACTTTCTTTTTTGATTGACAAAATACTCCTAGCTGTTGTCAGAAACCCTGGGTCTTTGTGTGTGTGCCAGCGTTGCATTGGCCGGCGCATAGATCAGGGGTCGATGCGATCCGCTGGCAGCGCCACGTATTCTATCCTGAGGATTGTACTAGGCCTACGTCACGGGTGTCAGTCGGCCCAGCTGCTCGCCTCGGGGCTCGGGCTGATCGGAGCCATGAAGGATTAATGAATGAATGAACGCGCTCGTACGTACGAGATGCGTACTCCAGCAGAGAGATGTCGCGATTGAATGAATGGAAGCAAGCGGAGCGGCAGTGGGAGTGGCGCCAGCCAGCCACGAGCGGAGCGTGACTGGGACTGCCAGATGCTCGGATGCCAGCTGGCCACGGCCAGCCAGGCGCCCCCTCCATCGATGCATCTGCGGCAGTGGCGCACGCGGCGGCCAGCGAGTTAAACCGGGCGACGCCCTGCCGCCCCACGCCAAGTGTCGGCGCCCCTCCATCTCATTTCCCGCGCACCCAGCTGCTACTACTGGCGCCACTAGCGCAGGGTCAACGCGAGACCGGTCCAGCCCGTGGTGGATGCAAGGAAGCAACACAACACAACAGTAGCTCCAGTAGCCCACCCAGGTAGACCGGGCACTCGTCTCTCGTTGTCCCGTCCGACGCGTTGCTGTCCGTGCCTGCGACACGGCCACCGTGTCCGTCTCGCCGACAACGCTCGCCGCCGCCCTCCTCGCACGCTTCCGGCGTGCGCTCTCCTCCCTCCCAATGCCAGCCAGCCATGCGTCTGCTCGCTCCGTTGGCCTGCCACGCCACCGGCGAATAGGCTCTGCTTGGCGTACTGTACTAGCTGCGTCCGGTCCAGGGGCCATGAATGATTTCGGGATCCTGGGGATCCGCGGCCGGGTGGCGGGACGCACACGTGGCGCGCGCCGTGCGAGCCGAGTTGATGGCCCTCGCTGACCCCCGCGGCCGCCCGGCCGGCCGTGGACACGCTGGCGGGCGGGCGCCCTGCGGCGCGTCGTGAGCTGGCTGCGGCCATCAATGGGACAGCTCAGCCGGGCCGTACACGCCGCGGCCATCACGGAGTCCCCGCGCGGTGGCCACCCCCTCCCCCTCGTCCTCTCCTTTGGGGCATACGTGGCGCTGTAGCGTGTGCGCTGTCGCCACTGCTCGGGGCCGCCCGGCGGCACGTTTTTCTTTGGACCAGCAATAGAATAGCATGAGCACAAGGGCAAAAACAGCGAAAACTGTAGTTTTTGTTTGCATGCAGGAACATGGGAGTATTAATTTGGGTGGCATTTTTGGCAAAATCTGCTGAAAAATGGAAAATACGCCTTTGAAACATGGTGGTTATTACACCTGATAACTGGTTTTATTTTTAAAAATTTCAGAACAAGTCAAAAGGTTCCAAAACTTTTTCCCAACAAACTTGAGGTGTCGTTTCTATAATACAAAAATATTATGTTATGAAATATTCTCTAACGAAAATGGCAACTTTCCCAGGAATATAACATGGATAGTACCTCATATATAGCGACAAATTTGTTTTTTTATGTCCACAACAACATGAAAGTCATTTCTTCATGAAAGATTTTATACGAGTGCAACAATAAATCTACTTTGTTTCCAAAAAGTTTCAGGTCTTTTTTTTTACTTTCTTACAAATTACTAGCCAAACGTCCCTGTCCGCTAAAAATGTACTCCTTTAGTTCATATGACATGAACAATATAGAAATAGAAAAATCATAAAAAATGAGATGGCATACATCTCAATTCCTATAGCAAAGAGATGTCATTTGATAGGATAGGAATTTTTTCCACTTGGTCAGGGCAAATGTTTTCTTTCTTCGAAAAGTGAAGGATAGGAACTAAGTCCATCTTCAACGCTGACCTGAAAAGTGAGGGCGAGCGAAGCAAGGCCTTGACCAGGAACGAGCCGCAACCGATGTAGACGAGTAAGAAAACTGATGGTTCGGGTAGGG
>NC_041385.1:685274660-685289061 GCF_002162155.2 Triticum dicoccoides | reverse complement strand
GGGGGGCTATTGCCCCCTACTCCCTCCGTCCGGTGAAGAGTAGAGTATACATCTAGAAATTTTAGAATAAATTATGGAGTTGAGTAAAAATGCATTGGAAAGATGCAAGTCACCATCTCTCTCCTCTTTAATTACCCAACACCTAATGAGCTAAGTGCATGTAGAAATTAAGAAGACCATGTGTAGATTGCTATTGGTCTTGATTACTGTGTGATGAGAGAGAAGTATTTTTTTCCTACTTTAAAGTGCATTGGAAAAATAGAAGTACACTCTTTTGTGGACAAATTTTGAAGCTAGATGTACACTCTTCACCGGACGGAGGGAGTACCTTGGAAATAATGTGAAGTTGAGAGAATTTGGTGGGCTTAGATGTTTTTTTATATTGTTTGCTCGCCTCATATCTGCATCTTTCACTGGCTCCACTAAAGTTTCTCTCTAGCTACACACGAGTCGTCTCCTTTCACTTATTGGGTGGGAAATTCCGAGCTTGTCAACAATGCAATTCCCTGCGATCGTCCAAAACAATGTTATTTTTCTTTGCAAGTGCTAAAAGTTTGATGTTAGATTTTTAGGAATGGCAAATCTAACTTTTTCATGGCAATTTATATTGATGTGAAGACGACAAACACCTTTTTGGCAAAAAAAAAAGATGGGACGGATTTGCCATACTCGTTAGCTAAACTTGCAATCCTTGACAAACATAAATTGTCATGAAAATTACTCGATTTGCCGTACCTAAAAATCCGACGTTTGCTAGATATTCGGGTCCTTTTTGTTAATCTGATTCTGCTCATCGGCACCTAATGCAACATACCGTGCACCTAAACTATGCAGTCACACGAGCCCAATAACTTGGCACACGAAAACCGGCTAGGCAGAGCACGCGCGCGAGCACGTTACTCCACATGCTGACATGCATGCATGGGCACCTGCAGGCAAAATGGCATGGCGGTGTGTTCCGTCGCCTTTACTCGAAACAATTGAGACCCTCTCTCCAACCATCGATCGGGAGTGATTTGATTTGGCCCAAGATGCCAACGGAGACCACGAAACCAACCAACCAACCAACCAAACCTCTCATGCATGCAATGCACGTACCGGCCGGCCTCGCCAAACCTCGTGGCTGCGCCTGCACTGCATGCAACCGCATTTCCTTCGGGTCGGGCTCTCCTGCTGGGTTCCCAGCACGCACTATCGTGCAGGGTTAACCAGCGATCACCACGTGTCCCGGTGGATCCACCACTTAATAAAACGTTTTCCTTTTCCTAATTTATTGAAAATAGTTTTTTCTTTGCCTTATCCGAACACACCGCTGCTGCCACTCCCTGTTCCACAGCCACTGAATCCACCGCAAGAGAGGATTATGACGAGGTGAAATCCACCGTCCGGGTCGTGGCCGGCGGCAAGGCCGGAGATGTTGCTGCTAGCGCCGCCCGTCTCTGACGCGCTTAGTGAACCGGAGCTGTCGCGGCTAGCGCGCCTGTCTCCGACGCGCTTCGCCGCCTGGAGCCATGGGGTTGGAAGGCGGTGAGGCGGGAGTCGTCGCCGCTAGCTAGTGTCGCTCGCCTCCGGCACGCTGCGCTGCCTGGGGCCGTGGTCTTGGGTGGAGGCGAGATGGGATCCGTCGTGGCTAGCTCTGCTCGCCTCAGGCGCGCTGCGGCACGCCCGTCCGTGTCCTTGGCCGGCGGCAAGATGGAAGCCGTGGAGGCTAGTGCTGACTGTCTCCGGCGCACCAAAGGCCAGGCCAATGTTCTGGCCGGCCCTTTTCCGTCGGAGATGGTTCCATGGTGGAACTGCTGCGCGGTCAGCCGGTGGCCAAGAAGCACGCAATCGCACTAGAGGGTGCGAGCTCGATGCAGACTCAACATCCAAAGGTGCGTTAGATTCATTAGCACAGAGATACATCTAGCTCTGTACTGGAGTAGTAGGTAACTAGCTACCGTACTGAACTTGGAAGTATGAGAGCTATCCATTTTCCTCTGCTTCTCTGCTTTTCAATAGCACAGTACAGTGGAAATCACCAATTGATGAAAGCGCTTTTTAGTAAATGTAGTGCCCAAGACCACATTCAATTGGAAAACAAAAGCACTGTTACACAGCTAACATATCAAAAGGAATAACCAGCAACTAATCCATATTCATGTATATAAATTTATTTGAGCATAAAACCATTGTGCATCTAACATCAAAAAGAATGGTACGATAAATTATTACATTGCAAGGTAACTGTTTTGTAGAGCAATCCTGAGATACACACTTTATATAGAGCTATTTAGAAGTGTTTATCTTGTATGTGACTTGATTGGCTACTCACGACCTGGAAGAACAAAGAAATGATTTCTTGTTAGATATAAACTTGAATTAGTTGAATATGACATGTAAGTGAACAATACCTTAATTGGCAGCTGGTCATTTTTTAGATGTTGGCCACCCCGAGTCCGAGAACATTTGGGAACTCTAGATACAATGTTGATCCAAAAGTCAATACAAGTGAATGAC
This sequence comes from Triticum dicoccoides, assembly GCF_002162155.2. NCBI lineage: Eukaryota > Viridiplantae > Streptophyta > Magnoliopsida > Poales > Poaceae > Triticum > Triticum dicoccoides. Next base: position 685,286,562 of record NC_041385.1, on the reverse strand, counting down.
ATGTGCATGTTCATTTTAATTTCTAGTGAGTAACTAATAAAATTATACCTGACTTGGTTGAGTGCTAGTTGGCAGCTGGTGATTTTGAGACGTTGGCCATCCCGAGTATGATGACACCAGAGAAGTCTACATAGTGTTAATCGAAAAGTAAATGACACACGCATGCTCGTCTTAATTCTAACGATTAACTAAATAAGTATACCTGGCTCGGTTGAGTGGCATGATAGAAATATGGTTGTTGTGGTCGCAAACCAAGCAATTGTTGAAAATTAGTAGTGTCTGCCTGCGATAGCGGAGGCAAGCCATGCTCTAAAACTTGCAAATTGTAGTTCCCGGGTTGTGGTACCGATGTCACATTACCCGGCAGTACATGCAAATTGTAATTATGTCCATGTGGTAATGGGGAAACAGCTTGTGGTAACGGAGGCATAGCACGCGGCAATACTTGCAAATTGTAATTTGCAACATTTGGTACTGGAGGCATAGCATGCTGCAATACTTGCAAATTATAATTAGCAGCATTTGGTAGTGGATCCATAGCATTCTGCATTACTTGCAAATTATAGTTCCCATTTGATATGTTGAAGCTAGCATTTGCTGCGGATGATGCAGAAGCACAATCACCACTCTTATTCTTGCATGTTGCTCCTTGACCTATTCGCGAAAGAATTTGTTAGATCTATTTCAATAACATGAACAAATATTTTGTTGCTATTTCTTGTGCAATACCATACCTTTCGTATTACGTTTATTCTTATTTGGTACGTTGAAGCTAGGATTTGCTCCAGATGATGCAGAAGCACAATCACCACTCTTATTCTTGCCTGTTGCTCCTTGACCTATTTGCAAAAGAAATTGTTAGATCTATTTCAATAACATGACCAGATATTTATGTAGCTCTTTCTTGTACAATGCCATACCTTTCGTATTACGTTTATTCTTATTGTTCAGTTCCAGTCCAGATTTAATCCTCTTGTTGCTACTTCCTGGTTCTTTTCTCTTTATTCCTTGTGCTTGGACTACATTCTCAATGTTGCATTCAACTGGTTGCTTCTCTGCTTGTTCATGATTTAGTGATTCATCTTTTGATTGATTTCCATGTAAAATTTGGTATACCTTTTCCATTAGTTCAATTGACATACTTTGCAGTAGTGCATATGCCTCTTTGTTTGCTGTTGCTTTGCTCAAAATGTTATTGTAAGTGCGGCATAGTGATCCATACTGTCTAGCTAGCACAACTCTTGCATCTTCATCATCAGAGCACTTTTGAATTGCTTCTGATGGCCCTGATTTTGCTCGCCTTGTCCATATTTTCAAGATATATTCCGGTGCCAACTCCTTGATATTGTTGTGGTCCAACACCTTCAATGCATGACGACACAGTACCCCAACAAATTCAAACTTTTTGCATGAGCATGAAACTTTTGGTCCATTGGGATCAAATTTCACAGTATGACTATTTTGGCTAGCTGAATGGGTAACCTTGAATTCAGAAATAGAGCCAGTACGACCACTCTCGTACACACAATATCCCATTACCATGTCAAATTCTCCTTTAAATATCTCAAACATAGCAGGTGTATATACTTTCGAAGTTTGTATCAGCATCTGCACATATGGCACCTTTGGTGATGTTTGACTCGCATAGAAATCACTTTCCACTTTAGCATACCTTCTATCATCTATGGCCCTCTCATAGTGCTTGAAGAAATCTAATAAATCAAGTCGAACATGCAAGTACCGTTTCAATAGTGCATTCAGACTCTCGCTTCTTTGTGTGGATTTCATATCTGCACAAAAGGTTTGTCGACCATAAACCAAAGCCCACTTCTCCTTGTTCTGGAATAATCTATGTAGCCATTCATTATCTTCCAAATTATATTTCACTAGCATATCATTCCAACCTGCTAAGAATTCATCAACTTCTTCAAAATCATAAACACATTTGCCAAAATCTTTCTTAAATGCCTTCGAACCTTGGAAAACATGACTCAAATGTTTTGCAGCATTCTGATACATGTGCCACACACATAGACGATGTATTGAGTTAGTAAAAACCTTGCCAATGGCACTAATAATGGCAGCACATTGATCGGTCAATATTGTCTTTGGTTCTTTCCCTGACATGGCCCTTTTGAATGTTTCAAACAACCATTCAAATGTCTCAGATGATTCATCATACAGTAATGCAGCTCCAAAAACCACTGTTTGTTTATGATGGTTGACACCAACAAAAGGGGCAAATGGTCTGCCATAACTATTTGTCTTAAAGGTTGTGTCAAAGCATACCACATCACCAAAGTAGTGATAATCTAGTATTGATCTTGCATCTGCCCAGAATATATTGGTTATCATCTCATCTTCATCTACTTGTATTGCATAGAAAAAGGAAGGATTTTCCATCTGCTTGTCCTGAAGGTATTGAAGAATGGCACCCGTGTCTCCTTCTTGGATGGATTGCATACGCTTTGATCGGAGATAATTTTTATAATCTTTTTGACCGAAGCTAAGAGACTGTCGACCCCCTGCTTGTCTACTCATCACTTCATGACCAGATTTTGGTCTAATACCTGAATCATTCAAGATGTCAATTTGGGCCTTCTGACCTTCTGTAATTCTTCTTTGGAATCGCAGTAGATGGGCTTTGCTTGGAGTTACGAGTTCATGATTATGAGCATCCTCAAAGCTACTTACGACATATTTTCCATTAGCACTTATTTTGATGGTCATCTCTGCCAGACAACCAACTCTTGTTTCTGCTCGCTTCCTCTGACATTGTTCCTTGCTCTTGTCCTTGTGACCTTCCTTTGAGCATACAAATTTCTTTGTTCGAATAACATTAGTCGTTGAGGATTTATCATGCCAAGATTTCCTGACACTGAAACCTACATGTCCTGCGTATGTATTGTAAAACTCATATGCAATATCGTCATTCTCAAATTCCATTCCTATCTCTGGTTTTAACCTTTTGATGTAATAATCATTTGTATTTCCACCTGCCTCTCCCACATTTGCGGTCTCATGATCTGCAAACCATAAAAATTTATCATATACTGATTAGTTTATGATCCAGCTGCCATTCTTCTTTAGTAGGCATTAGCAAAATAACACACGGTATTGACAAGAGCATTAGCAAAATATTGATTTTTTCTTTGATACAAAAATAAACTTAGGTGGTACTCTGTTAGTAGTGAACTTTGATTCTCAGTAAGATCGAGCTGATGTCTCGTTACTAAACCAACTCATGATGATTCCATATACTGATGGATAAGAAGCAAATAAATTCACATGATCTAGAGTTTCAAACCTTAAGCATGTTTGTTTATCTACATAGACGAAGGGTAATGACATAACTTGCACTGAACCTAACAGTTCGTCCTGGTTTCAGTTTCAGTGTCAGGATTTGCCCTCTGATGCATAGTGTGTGCAGTAACGTAGGAGTCATCATCCTTCACAGAATTATAATGCAATTCCGAAGGATTAATTTGCATGTGTTTGAACAAAAGAAACGGGCTATTGAAGATGAAGCACAGAGAGTTATTTCTGAAGGATTAATTTGCATGCCATAGATTGAAATTATTTTTTGGTTGTGTGCTTGTTTTAATCTTATCAACTTCATATGATAAAAGAGTGTTCATAATCTGTAGGTTCCATGCACAGAAAGGTACGTATGGACGATGAAGTGCCAGCAGCTTCCATGCTGAAGAACACAATAGATGCTGATCCACGGAGAAGGCAATTTTTCTCTATCAATCCTGATCTAGTCTCACGTGATTCAGCGGCAATGGAGTAGATTCGTAGGAGAAAGATGTAAGCCGCAGATGTATGCGACAAAGAGATTTTGGCGGCAATCAGTTGTTACCCGGGAGAAAAAAATATCGCTTCGCTGATTTTCTGGAACGTAACTGCAAGTATGGAGATACGCTGTGTTGTTTGTGAGATGGGGGTCCACCGGGACACGTGGTGATCGCTGGTTCGCCCTGCACGGTAGTGCGTGCTGGGAACCCAGCAGGAGAGCCCGGCTCTCGTGCTGGGTTCCCAGCACGCACTATCGTGCAGGGTTAACCAGCGATCACCACGTGTCCCGGTGGACCCACCACTTAATAAAACGTTTTCCTTTTCCTAATTTACTAAAAATAGTTTTTTTCTTTGCCTTATCCGAACACACCGCTGCTGCCACTCCCTGTTCCACAGCCACTGAATCCACCGCAAGAGAGGATTATGACGAGGTGAAATCCACCGTCCGGGTCGTGGCCGGCGGCAAGGCCGGAGATGTTGCTGCTAGCGCCGCCCGTCTCTGACGCGCTTAGTGAACTGGAGCTGTCGCGGCTAGCGCGCCTGTCTCCGACGCGCTTCGCCGCCTGGAGCCATGGGGTTGGAAGGCGGTGAGGCGGGAGTCGTCGCCGCTAGCTAGTGTCGCTCGCCTCCGGCACGCTGCGCTGCCTGGGGGCCGTGGTCTTGGGTGGAGGCGAGATGGGATCCGTCGTGGCTAGCTCCGCTCGCCTCAGGCGCGCTGCGGCACGCCCGTACGTGTCCTTGGCCAGCGGCAAGATGGAAGCCGTGGAGGCTAGTGCTGACTGTCTCCGGCGCACCAAAGGCCAGGCCAATGTTCTGGCCGGCCCTTTCCGTCGGAGATGGTTCCATGGTGGAACTGCTGCGCGGTCAGCCAGTGGCCAAGAAGCGCGCAGTCGCACTAGAGGGTGCGAGCTCGATGCAGACTCAACATCCAAAGGTGCGTCAAGATTCATTAGCACAGAGATACATCTAGCTCTGTACTGGAGTAGTAGGTAACTAGCTACCGTACTGAACTTGGAAGTATGAGAGCTATCCATTTTCCTCTGCTTCTCTGCTTTTCAATAGCACAGTACAGTGGAAATCACCAATTGATGAAAGCGCTTTTTAGTAAATGTAGTGCCCAAGACCACATTTAATTGGAAAACAAAAGCACTGTTACACAGCTAACATATCAAAAGGAATAACCAGCAACTAATCCATATTCATGTATATAAATTTATTTGAGCATAAAACCATTGTGCATCTAACATCAAAAGGAATGGTACGATAAATTATTACATTGCAAGGTAACTGTTTTGTAGAGCAATCCTGAGATACACACTTTATATAGAGCTATTTAGAAGTGTTTATCTTGTATGTGACTTGATTGGCTACTCACGACCTGGAAGAACAAAGAAATGATTTTTTGTTAGATATAAACTTGAATTAGTTGAATATGACATGTAAGTGAACAATACCTTAATTGACAGCTGGTCATTTTTTAGATGTTGGCCACCCCGAGTCCGAGAACATTTGGGAACTCTAGATACAATGTTGATCCAAAAGTCAATACAAGTGAATGACATGTGCATGTTCATTTTAATTTCTAGTGAGTAACTAATAAAATTATACCTGACTTGGTTGAGTGCTAGTTGGCAGCTGGTGATTTTGAGACGTTGTCCAACCCGAGTATGATGACACCAGAGAAGTCTACATAGTGTTAATCGAAAAGTAAATGACACACGCATGCTTGTCTTAATTTTAACGATTAACTAAATAAGTATACCTGGCTCGGTTGAGTGGTATGATAGAAATATGGTTGTTGTGGTCGCAAACCAAGCAATTGTTGAAAACTAGTAGTGTCTGCCTGCGATAGCGGAGGCAAGCCATGCTCTAAAACTTGCAAATTGTAGTTCCCGAGTTGTGGTACCGATGTCACATTACCCGGCAGTACATGCAAATTGTAATTATGTCCACGTGGTAATGGGGAAACAGCTTGTGGTAACGGAGGCATAGCACGCGGCAATACTTGCAGATTGTAATTCGCAACATTTGGTACTGGAGGCATAGCATGCTGCAATACTTGCAAATTATAATTAGCAGCATTTGGTAGTGGATCCATAGCATTCTGCATTACTTGCAAATTATAGTTCTCATTTGATATGTTGAAGCTAGCATTTGCTGCGGATGATGCAGAAGCACAATTACCACTCTTATTCTTGCATGTTGCTCCTTGACCTATTCGCGAAAGAATTTGTTAGATCTATTTCAATAACATGAACAAATATTTTGTTGCTATTTCTTGTGCAATACCATACCTTTCGTATTACGTTTATTCTTATTTGGTACGTTGAAGCTAGGATTTGCTCCAGATGATGCAGAAGCACAATCACCACTCTTATTCTTGCCTGTTGCTCCTTGACCTATTTGCAAAAGAAATTGTTAGATCTATTTCAATAACATGACCAGATATTTATGTAGCTCTTTCTTGTACAATGCCATACCTTTCGTATTACGTTTATTCTTATTGTTCAGTTCCAGTCCAGATTTAATCCTCTTGTTGCTACTTCCTGGTTCTTTTCTCTTTATTCCTTGTGCTTGGACTACATTCTCAATGTTGCATTCAACTGGTTGCTTCTCTGCTTGTTCATGATTTAGTGATTCATCTTTTGATTGATTTCCATGTAAAATTTGGTATACCTTTTCCATTAGTTCAATTGACATACTTTGCAGTAGTGCATATGCCTCTTTGTTTGCTGTTGCTTTGCTCAAAATGTTATTGTAAGTGCGGCATAGTGATCCATACTGTCTAGCTAGCACAACTCTTGCATCTTCATCATCAGAGCACTTTTGAATTGCTTCTGATGGCCCTGATTTTGCTCGCCTTGTCCATCTTTTCAAGATATATTCCGGTGCCAACTCCTTGATATTGTTGTGGTCCAACACCTTCAATGCATGACGACACAGTACCCCAACAAATTCAAACTTTTTGCATGAGCATGAAACTTTTGGTCCATTGGGATCAAATTTCACAGTATGACTATTTTGGCTAGCTGAATGGGTAACCTTGAATTCAGAAATAGAGCCAGTACGACCACTCTCGTACACACAATATCCCATTACCATGTCAAATTCTCCTTTAAATATCTCAAACATAGCAGGTGTATATACTTTCGAAGTTTGTATCAGCATCTGCACATATGGCACCTTTGGTGATGTTTGACTCGCATAGAAATCACTTTCCACTTTAGCATACCTTCTATCATCTATGGCCCTCTCATAGTGCTTGAAGAAATCTAATAAATCAAGTCGAACATGCAAGTACCGTTTCAATAGTGCATTCAGACTCTCGCTTCTTTGTGTGGATTTCATATCTGCACAAAAGGTTTGTCGACCATAAACCAAAGCCCACTTCTCCTTGTTCTGGAATAATCTATGTAGCCATTCATTATCTTCCAAATTATATTTCACTAGCATATCATTCCAACCTGCTAAGAATTCATCAACTTCTTCAAAATCATAAACACATTTGCCAAAATCTTTCTTAAATGCCTTCGAACCTTGGAAAACATGACTCAAATGTTTTGCAGCATTCTGATACATGTGCCACACACATAGACGATGTATTGAGTTAGTAAAAACCTTGCCAATGGCACTAATAATGGCAGCACATTGATCGGTCAATATTGTCTTTGGTTCTTTCCCTGACATGGCCCTTTTGAATGTTTCAAACAACCATTCAAATGTCTCAGATGATTCATCATACAGTAATGCAGCTCCAAAAACCACTGTTTGTTTATGATGGTTGACACCAACAAAAGGGGCAAATGGTCTGCCATAACTATTTGTCTTAAAGGTTGTGTCAAAGCATACCACATCACCAAAGTAGTGATAATCTAGTATTGATCTTGCATCTGCCCAGAATATATTGGTTATCATCTCATCTTCATCTACTTGTATTGCATAGAAAAAGGAAGGATTTTCCATCTGCTTGTCCTGAAGGTATTGAAGAATGGCACCCGTGTCTCCTTCTTGGATGGATTGCATACGCTTTGATCGGAGATAATTTTTATAATCTTTTTGACCGAAGCTAAGAGACTGTCGACCCCCTGCTTGTCTACTCATCACTTCATGAACAGATTTTGGTCTAATACCTGAATCATTCAAGATGTCAATTTGGGCCTTCTGACCTTCTGTAATTCTTCTTTGGAATCGCAGTAGATCGGCTTTGCTTGGAGTTACGAGTTCATGATTATGAGCATCCTCAAAGCTACTTACGACATATTTTCCATTAGCACTTATTTTGATGGTCATCTCTGCCAGACAACCAACTCTTGTTTCTGCTCGCTTCCTCTGACATTGTTCCTTGCTCTTGTCCTTGTGACCTTCCTTTGAGCATACAAATTTCTTTGTTCGAATAACATTAGTCGTTGAGGATTTATCATGCCAAGATTTCCTGACACTGAAACCTACATGTCCTGCGTATGTATTGTAAAACTCATATGCAATATCGTCATTCTCAAATTCCATTCCTATCTCTGGTTTTAACCTTTTGATGTAATAATCATTTGTATTTCCACCTGCCTCTCCCACATTTGCGGTCTCATGATCTGCAAACCATAAAAATTTATCATATACTGATTAGTTTATGATCCAGCTGCCATTCTTCTTTAGTAGGCATTAGCAAAATAACACACGGTATTGACAAGAGCATTAGCAAAATATTGATTTTTTCTTTGATACAAAAATAAACTTAGGTGGTACTTTGTTAGTACTGAACTTTGATTCTCAGTAAGATCGAGCTGATGTCTCGTTACTAAACCAACTCATGATGATTCCATATACTGATGGATAAGAAGCAAATAAATTCACATGATCTAGAGTTTCAAACCTTAAGCATGTTTGTTTATCTACATAGACGAAGGGTAATGATATAACTTGCACTGAACCTAACAGTTCGTCCTGGTTTCAGTTTCAGTGTCAGGATTTGCCCTCTGATGCATAGTGTGTGCAGCAACGTAGGAGTCATCATCCTTCACAGAATTATAATGCAATTCCGAAGGATTAATTTGCATGTGTTTGAACAAAAGAAACGGGCTATTGAAGATGAAGCACAGAGAGTTATTTCTGAAGGATTAATTTGCATGCCATAGATTGAAATTATTTTTTGGTTGTGTGCTTGTTTTAATCTTATCAACTTCATATGATAAAAGAGTGTTCATAATCTGTGTTCATAATCTGTAGGTTCCATGCACAGAAAGGTATCTATGGACGATGAAGTGCCAGCAGCTTCCATGCTGAAGAACACAGTAGATGCTGATCCATGGAGAAGGCAATTTTTCTCTATCAATCCTGATCTAGTCTCATGTGATCCAGCGGCAATGGAGTAGATTCGTAGGAGAAAAATGTAAGCCGCAGATGTATGCGACAAAGAGATTTTGGCGGCAATCAGTTGTTACCCGGGAGAAAAAAATATCGCTTTGCTGATTTTCTGGAACGTAACTGCAAGTATGAAGATACGCTGTGTTGTTTGTGAGATGGGGGTCCACCGGGACACGTGGTGATCGCTGGTTCGCCCTGCACGGTAGTGCGTGCTGGGAACCCAGCAGGAGAGCCCGACCCCTGTTCTTCATCCTTGCCATGCACTCCTCTGCAGCTGCACGAAAATGTTCTGCCTTTCTTTTCACTTCAGCCGGCCCTGACACCGTGTGTCAGACCGGGAACCCAGTTCTGCCGCCGCCGGCAGGCATCTTTCTGGCTGCACTACGAACCCACGTAGGAGCATGTAGTTTACGGGGAGACGAGATAGATCAGGCAAGCACGCCCGGCTCACGATGCATGTACGCATCTCCTATCTCGTTTCCGGAGGGAATAAAAAGCTTGCTTTTGTCGCGCCAAAACCCTCTCCTTATCCGGGGCGGGGCATCCATCGGCCACATGCAAGATTCCTGCTGCGTTCTGGTCCGGTGGTGATCGATCTAGTGGAGTTGGAGCCTTGGAGGAAGTCCCTCCTCCACAGATATTTAGCCTGCCGGCCAGCCAGCCAGGGGAAATAGTGTCGAGCAAGCAAGGCAAGGCACTGCCAATCGCGTGGCGTAACATGGCGCCACGGACCCGGCCACCGACAGCCATTAGCAGGGCCTGGGGGGTCGCGGGGAACATGGCGCCACAAAACTATTCGCTCTTCTGACTTCTCACGCTTGGCCCTACGCACCGCCCCATTTGGCCATTTCCGTTTGGGTTTCTTTCTTTCTCTGGGTCACCTCGCCCTCATTGGGTGGTGCTCAGCATGTATTATGGATGGTGCCATTGTGAAACCGTCGTCGTTCAGCCTGTAAACTGGATCCAGATCTGGATTTCTTTCGATTTGAACCTTTTGGTCTCATATAAGAGCAACTTCAATGAGGTGACCTAAACGGACGGCGATTTCGTTTGTTTTTTGTCTGTTTGGATCGGCCGGCCGCCCGGCGTCCGCCTTGTTTTAGATATGGGTCGGCAGCGCGCCCAACGCGCCGATCATATGTGCCGGCGTGGCCGGCTGGCCGCCCTATTTTGCATTGATGAATTTGCATAGTTTGAAGCAAATAACATAGTTTGAACCGAATAAAAAATAACATAGTTTTACAAGCTGAATAAAAATAAAAATGTCTGACATAGTTCTCACATAGTTTTGCAAAGGAATAAAAGAAGATACATCTATTGGTTGCCAACATGAGCCCACATATACTCAACCAAATCATTTTGCAGTTGCACGTGAGTTTTCCAATCATGCATTTCATGATGAAATTGGATGAACTGTTCAAACGTTGCCGCTCCTTCATGCTCAGGCACAACATTCTCACCTTGAAACTGAAACCCTTGATCGTACAAACGTTTCGGGCGCTCGTCTTCTACGATCATATTGTGCATGATCACACAAGCAGTCATCACCTCCCACAGTTTCTACGTGCTCCAGGTATTATCAGGATACCAAACGATGCCCCATCAAGATTGCAAAACACCAAAGGTACGCTCAACATCCTTCCTAACACTCTTTTGCTCTTGGGCAAATCTTTTCCTCTTCTATCCGACACGGTTGGGTATTGTCTTGACAATAGTGGTCCACTAAGGATAGATACCGTCATCCAGGTAGTATCCTTTGTCGTAATTGTGACCGTTGACAGTAAAGTTCACTGATGGGCTGTTGCCTTCGGCAATCCTAGCAAACACCGGCGAGCGCTGAAGCACGTTGATCCGGTCATGCCAAAGAAAGAGTGCCAGATTCAGAGATTTTGAGACGCCACGGCCTCTAGTATGACAGTGCAAACCCTGACATGGACCTTATACTGCCCTTGCTAAGCAGAAGGGCAGTTCTTCCACTCCCAGTGCATGCAGTCTATGCTACCAAGCATCCCTGGGAAGACCCTGCTGGCATTCATCGCCAACAAACGGGTTGTATCTTCAGCAGTCGTCTCTCTCAAGTACTCAGGGCCAAACACAACAATAACAGCCTTGCAGAACTTATACAGGGACTTTAGGCATGTAGACTCGCTCATACGGACGTACTCGTCAATGAGATCACCGGGCACTCCGTATGCAAGCATTCGGATGACAGCAGTGCATTTCTGATAGTAGGAGAAACCAATCTTGCCAACATCATGCTCTTTGCACTCGAAATAGTCATCATAGCCGACCACCTCCTCTCTAATATAGTTGAAAATATGCCTACTCATACGGAAAGGGCGGCGGAATTTTTGATGTTTGAACAATGGGTTTGTTGTATCAAAGTAGTCCTTCCAAAGAATGAAATGCCCGCTCTCTCGGTTGCGATTCAATGCCGGAAGGTGGCCCGGAATGGAGCCACGGAACAACGGCCACTGGCTGTTGAGGTGGTGGTGGACCAACACGGCAGCCAATATCTTCTCCTCGTCATCAGACGGTGAATCGTCGGAGTCGCAAAGAAAATTGTGAAAAAAGAACTCGTCGACGGAGTCCATTTTGTACCTTGGCAAACTGTTGAACAACTTGCGGGCGTCGACGAAGGAGACAACCGACGAAGGGAGTCGCGGCGCACGGACCAGCTAGCTGCCCTGCCGGCATCCGACGAGCGTGCCGGTGAGGATCTGGCTTGGCGGCGAGGCGGCTTCTT
>NC_041385.1:685272014-685274209 GCF_002162155.2 Triticum dicoccoides | reverse complement strand
GCCGGCTCCCCGGCGGCAAGATGGCGGTAGCGGGGCGACGTGGGAGTGTGTGGCATTGCTGGACGGATGTGGAGGCGCCGGCAACTGGCGGAATCGCCGGCAAAAATGGTCGGTGGCGCCGGCGACGAAGGAGACGGGCGAGGGTTGCTGTTAGATGGGGGAGGCCAATGTGCCACCGACCGGCGGGCCCGGGGAGGAGAAGGCGAGCGTGCGCGCGTCCGTCGCGTGTCCGCGCCGATGCAAATCCGGCTCAAAAATGGACCGGAAACGGGTCGCCCGCGGACGAAAAGCAGACGCGCGTCCGTTTGAGTCGACGCGTTGGGCCGCTTTTTGTGTCCGCGCCGACCCAAACGGACGGCGGCGGACGAAATGGGTCTCCCCATTGGAGTTGTTCTAATACATGTTTTGTGTGTGTGTGTGGTTTTGGTGTTTCTAACAGGACCGGGAGAAATAGTTACTACTCCCTCTAGTCATTTTTACTCTGCATAAGATTTGTTTCAAGTGGGATTTCTTAAAGTTTGACCATGTTTATATGGAAAATAATATAAACATCTGCAATACTACATATGAAAGTCAAATTCATGATGCATCTAACGATATTGGCTTCATATTATGAATTTGATTTTTCTTCATAAAGTTGGTCAAACTTTACGTCAAAATATCTAATGATATTGATTTCATATTGTGAATGTTGATATTTTCTTCATAAAGTTGGTCAAACTTTACGAAGTTTGACCGAAGGGAGCAATTTTAAAGTTGCCACCACCCTAGGGATGTGAGATCACACTTGGGGAAATAGTGCTCACAATTTTTTTTTGAAACCACGGCAAAAGATTTACCTCATAGATTAATTAAACAGAAGAGAATTGTTTTATTAATTAATGAGAAATCGGGTGTGCATAACCTCATGATCAAGCTGACAAACATACACAACACGCAAAACCATAAACCCCCACACTTCTGTTCTTTTTAGCTAGAGGAGTTCCCCCAAATTTCAATAAGAAAACCATAGTAGTTCTTACACCACCACAACGCACCCCATCACCGAAGCTTCATCAGTGAAAGAGACAAAAAGAAAATACTTTTTTGTCACAAAGAAACCCCTGACAAGAACGTCTCAGCTTAAGACAATGGCTACTTCTAAATCCATGGAGACAAGACAAGCCATAAGGGTGACCCAAAATATTGTGACCATCCATTAAGCAGCCGCGAGTGTCTTTCCTACGACGTCACTCTTCTTGCCTTTGATCCCGATAGCATTCTCTACGTTCTTGATTTTGTTCCTCGTAGCCTTCCTCGCAAGGAGGCATGTAATTGTGATCCAAGGCTGGCCGCCTCCAAGCAAGCGAACAAGTCGCAAAGCTCTTTCGGGATGAGCCTCAGAATTAGGTGCCAACACACCTGCCTCATCAACCTCGTTATCCATAAACACCAGTTGTCCACTGGTCACACACGAGTGAATGTCGGTCGCATCGATACTTCCATTGCCAAAAGTGATGAGAAAATACCTATAGTTGATTCAAAACTAACTCTTTCTAAGTCCACTTAGTTGTCATCACTGCCATTATCTTCATGTGCATGGAAGAAAACATGAACATTAGAGGTGGTATACTTTCTCCGTTCCTCGTCATGGCCGTCATAGATATATTTGCTTGCATGATTGTGTCCTTGTACATCCCATTGTCAACACAGACCTCCTCGCGTTTGGGTGAGCATATGTCATCCTTGGACCTCATGCCACCCTCAATAACCACCAGTTGATGGCAATGAGCTTTGAGGTCCGCCTTCTCAATAAAATCCAGTCAGAGGCATTCACCTAGTTGGCCACACCCCTCCTCCCATTTCTCTTTGTTCAATCATCAATGGGGCTTTTTTGTGTCGAGCGTAACCACCATTCTTGCATCATTTGATCATTACCTCATCTTCGTGTAAGCCTAATGATATTTAGAAGCCTTTTGAGATGGGATGATTCATAAAATTATATGATCGGTGACAACAAGAGAATAAGGCAAAAATCACGATAGAAAGGAGATGACCCGAGTCTTCTTCATTCAAAAAGAAGAAGAAGAAAAATGAATATATGATGCACTAATGTTCAAAGTTAGCATACGTCATGTTTGGACCTCATGCCACCCTTAATAACTACCAGCTGACGGCAATAAGCTTTGAGGTTTGCCTTCTCAATAAGAACGTAT
>NC_041385.1:685203447-685271664 GCF_002162155.2 Triticum dicoccoides | reverse complement strand
CACATTTCTCTATGTTCAATCATAACTGGGACTTCTTTGTGTCAAGTGAAACCACCATTCTCGCATCATTGGTTCATTACGTCATCTTTGTGTAAGCCTAATGATATACAGAAGCCTTTTGAGACGGGATGAATCATAAAATTATATGGTCAGTGATAATAAGAGAATAAGGCAAAACTCGCGACTGAAAGGAGATGGCATGAGTAGCCTTCATTCAAACAAAAAGAAAGAAAGGAATATATGATGCACTCGTCTTCAAAGTTTTGTCTTAGAACGCAACACTTAGCCATCATTAGAGGTGTGAAGTGTGATGAGGAGAACGGATAAGGGAGACGTAGCCCATACAAATAAGCAGAGTGTGCGTTATAGTTAAGGAGTAAGACAAAACATGAAAAGCATGACATCACATTGTAATTAACCCTCAAGTCAAGTCATGGTGAAATAGTAATATCCATAAAATGAGATAATTTCGGTTTTCTCATCATAATTTGCCTATCAAGGGTCCAACTTTTTTGGGGAAGTATTATATTATGAACACAACTTGACTCAGGCAAAAAAAGACGAGCACTGTGATGTCATGAAATGGATATTAACTCGAATATCTCCTTACTTAATTTTGTATCTCATTGCACATCTTGAAATTTCTATGTAGTAAAGAAATGCGGTAACGATATTAACAAACTCCCGGATGATGCTAATCATTTGAAGTCCGCAAAGTGATATATTATTATAGTACTCCTCCGGTACTATTGCTTTGATGTGCGCTATAGATTCTTACTGAGATTGTTATAACGATCAGTTCATGTGCCCCAAGCTTGAGCACATGGAGGAAGAGGCAAGCAAACACAATCATTTGCGCGCCCGCTGAGTAGGCGGATACATGCATTTAGCTTATCAGGGTTGGTCAGTTGTGCCTATAGCTTTATGGCTCAAACTCATGCATGGGCACTAGTATAATGGTGACACGATTTATAAGATACCTTTTGTCTTGCCACTCTACATCCAAATGCCATCGAGGAATGTTTTTCTTCATAAACATTCAAAGCTTGATTAGTCTTCATGATAACTAGAACTCAACACGCCGGCACATAGCATTCGTGGAAAGTATCTAGCACGAACGAAATTTGAGTGATTTTATCATTTTAATACGCTATTACAGTTCACTGTATTATGTTCGGCTTCATTCCAATTTTGCTCCTCTCGGTCGCATGCTCCAACCATGCTAAAATTTTCTGATGGACATTATTATTTTCTTTTCTAGTCCACGGTTCATGTAGCAAGATGTAACTTAAAAAAATCATGTTCATTTTTTCAGTAATTTGTAATAAGTTATTTTGTGTACGTAGGATAAAATCATTTGCATTTCAACCATATAACATATATCCGGGTTATATTTTGATTCTTGTATGTTTCTTAAACTTATGGGAGTTTAATCTATACGTTATTCAATATTATCGGTCTAGTTTTTGTTTACAATGCCTGGTCTATTTTTTTGTCTAGCTCATGTATCGATTTCTTTATAATAAAATTTTATAGCTATATAGGTTATACTACGCATGGATTGTGTTTATGGTTGGAAGCCAACTATAGTATAGGTTTTTGCTTCAAATATTGATTTTGACTAACTCCAGAATTAGTATTTGTGTTTTCTTCAATTTATATGCACTGATAACAATGAACTCGGTACATATGTGTCTTCCATGAAATTTTCCTAGACGACATCGAGTTACGATTGTTGGTCAACATTCAAACATGAACTAGACAAAAACAATACTAGTTCTTCCTAGTTTGCATAATTAACATTCAAAATCCTCTCAAAGGTGAGTTTAGTTACTCCCCATCCCACACTTCACTGGTAGGCGTGTTTAATTTGAACCCTGAACCACACATTGGTATTAAGATTCAAATCCCTCTTAAAGCTAGAGCTCCAAAATCCTAAGCTAATCAATCAGTTTAATTTGAACTAACTTGATGTCGAAGCTAGAGCTCCCAAACTAGTGGTCCTCCAAAAATCCTTTTCTTTTCCATTTCTCACAACTCATTGGTATGTAACCCATGGACGCAGCCCTAGTGGCCCATAAAGTCCCATTAACGAGAAAGGGTTTCCTCCGCTTTGTATTACAAAGCAACCAACCGATACAACCAACGATAGGCGTTGGACCGGAAGCAGCACAGACACGCCCAAAAAAACGAAAGAGAAAACAAAAGGAACAAATGCCGACAACGGCGGATCGACAAAAAAGAAGAAGCCTCGCGACCACTACGCCCACCGTAGATCTCCCACCATGCTCCTAGACTCCGAAGCGTCGATACCAATCAACACCTCCAAGAAGGATCGCGACGATGATGACGCTGCTGCCAAGGGTTTCCCCCGGTACTCGACGAGGAGAGAAGAAGGGTAGCCCCCGACGCCCTCCAGGAAGGTCCGACGGCACCCTCAAGCGCCACCGCGTCGATGCCGGCCATGCCACCAGGGATTTCTCCCGATCCCAACCATCCCCTCGGGTGCTCCGGAGCCCACCACCAAACCGACCACCACCCTGCACCAACATGATCTTGAAACTTCTCACGCCGTCTCACCATGGCACCATGAAGTGAGGTCTGCGCACCGAAGAAGAGAAGCCGGGACTAGAAGCAGTAGCACCGTCGGCACGGGGGAGGGCTCAACCTCCACCGTCAGCAACAGTAGCCAATCGGACACAATAGCAAGAGCATACCAGGCCCATGGGCCCACAGGCCCGGTCGGGCCCTCCTACGAGCTTTCGCCTTCGCGCTGCAGCAGGCACGCCATCGGCATCGCCGCCCCTGGTCTGAGCTGCTCCTCTGCATCACCACGCAGAAGACAACAAAGCCACACCGAGGTCCAACCCGCTAAGACCCAGATGGGGCCTGCGAGGCCTAGATCTGAGCCGGGGACGCGTCGTCGGCCACCCCGCGCCACCACGCCGCCAAGCAGCAGCGTCGCCACCACGTCTGCCGCCGGCCACCCCGCCATAAAGTCCCATTCACGAAGGGAGAACCATTATTGAAAGTGCATTTAGTCCCTAATGTTATTTTAGTGTTGATGACATAGTAGTTAGTGAGACTAATGTCGGTTATTAAGTTAATCTCATGACATTGGTCTCTCGATGAGTTCATATGGAGATGGTTGCCCACCTCGACTTCAAAAAGGAAAAAATTTCATTATCCGGAGAATCAGAGGTTTTTATTTGTTTCTTTTCATCGATAGGTCAACCACGCTATTAAGAGGGGTTGAGGTGGTTGCATAATGAGCAGCATGCAAAACATAAACACCAAGCCATTCAGTCCTACCACAAGATATTTGGGTTAATACCCTACTCAAGATGATCTGTGTGGGTACCTGCTACTTCTTGAGCTTGCGTTGGTTTTTCCCTTGAAGAGGAAAGAGTGATGTATCAAAGTAGAGATAAGTATTTCCCTCAGTTTGAGAACCAAGATAACAATCTAGTAGGAGGTACAAGCAAGTCTCCAATCTATGCACCCGCACAAACAATCAAACACTTGCACCCAACACGATAAAGGGGTTGTTAATCCCTTCACGATCACTGTTGAGCAATTGATAATATATTTTGGGGTTCTTTGGTTTATAGATCTGAAAATATATGATGGAAAATAGACCCAGGCGCCATAGGTTTCACTAGAGGCTTCTCTCTTTAAGAAAGCATATGGTGGGTAGCAATTGATAGAAAAACGCAAAGTTATGACGATATCTCAGGCAATGATCATGAATATAGGCATCACTTCCGTGATAAGTAGACCGACTCCTGCCTGCATCTACTACTATTACTCCACACATCGACCTCTATCTAGCATGCATCTAGAGTATTAAGTTCATAAGAATGGAGTAACGCCTTAAGTAAGATGACATGATGTAGAGGGATAAACTCAAGCAATATGATATAAACCCCATCTTTTTATCCTTGATGGCAACAATACAATACGTGCCTCGCTACCCCTACTATGTCACTGGGTGAGGACACCGCAAGATTGAACCCAAAACCAAGCACCTCTCCCATTGCAAGAAAAATCAATCTAGTTGGCCAAACCAAATCGATAGTTCGAAGAGAAATACAAAGATATCTTAATCATTCATAAAAGAGTTCAGAGAAGAGTCAAATAATATTCATAGATAATCTGATCATAAATCCACAATTCACCGAATCTCAACAAATACACCGCAAAAAAGTATTACATCGGATAGAACTCCAAGAACATCGAGGAGAACATTGTATTGAAGATCAAAGAGAGAGAAGAAGCCATCTAGCTACTAGCTATGGACCCGTAGGTCTGTGGTAAACTATTCATGCATCATCGATAGGGCAGCAAGGTTGATATAGAGGCCCTCCGTGATCGAATCCCCCTCTGGTAGATCACTGGAAAAGGACCCAAGATGGGATCTCATGGAAACAGAGGCTTGCGACGACGAAAAAGTATTTTGGTGGACGCCTCTAATGGTTTGGGAATATTTGGGAATTTATAGTACAAAGATTAGGGTTGGGGGACTCCCGAGGGGGCCACAAGACAGGGGGCGCCTCCCCTTAGGGTGCGCCCTGAGGGCTTGTGGGTTCCTCGGGACTCCTCTGACCCCCTCTCCAAGCTACGTAGGTGTCTTGTGGTCTAAGAAAAATCATCATGAAAGTTTTATTACGTTTGGACTCCGTTTGATATTCCTTTCTGAAAAAGCAAAAAAGAAGGAAAAACCAGCAACTGGCACTGGGCACTAGGTTAATAGGTTAGTCCCAAAAAATATAAGATAGTATATTAATGCATATAAAACATCCTAAACAGATAATAGAATAGCATGGAACAATAAAAAATTATAGATACGTTGGAGACGAATCAAGCATCCCCAAGCTTAATTCCTGCTCGTCCTCGAGTAGGTGAATATGATAAAAACAGAATTTTTGATGTGGAATGCTACCTAACATATTTATCAATGTAATCTTCTTTATTATGGCATGAATGTTCAGATCCATAAGATTCAAAACAAAAGTTTAATATTGACATAAAAACAATAATACTTCAAGCATACTAATAAAGCAATCATGTCTTCTCAAAATAACATGGACAAAGAGAGTTATCCCTACAAAATCATATGGTCTGGCTATGCTCCATCTTCACCACACAAATTATTTCATCATGCACAACCCCGGTGTTAGCCAACCAATTGTTTTATACGTTTATGTTCTCAAACTTTTTCATCTTTCACACAATACATGAGCGTGAGCCATGGATATAGCACTATAGGTGGAATAGATTATAGTGGTTGTGGAGAAGACAAAAATAAGGAGAAAGTCTCACATCAACTAGGCAAATTAATAGGCTATGGAGATGCCCATCAATCAATATCGATGCAAGTGAGTTGGGATTGCCATGCAACGGATGCACTAGAGCTATAAGTTTATGAAAGCTCAAAAAGAAATTAAGTGGGTGTGCATCCAACTTACTTGCTCACGAAGACCTAGGGCACTTTGAGGAAGCCCATCATTGGAATATACAAGCCAAGTTATATAATGAAAAATTCCCACTAGTATATGAAAGTGATAAAATAGGAGACTCTCTATCATGAAGATCATGGTACTACTTTGAAGCACAAGTGTGGAAAAAGGATAGTAACATTGTCCCTTCTCTCTTTTCTCTCATTTTTCCTTTTTTTGTTTGGGCTTCTTTGGCCTCTTTTTTATTTGGGCTTCTTTGGCCTCTTTTTTTTTAAGTCCGGTGACTCATCCCAACTTGTGAGGGAATATTAATGATACGCCTCCAACGTATCTATAATTTTTGATTGTTCCATGCTGTTATATTATTATTCTTGCATGTTTTACAATCAATTTATAGCAACTTTATATCATTTTTTGGGACCAACTAATTGACATAGTGCCCAGTGCCAGTTGCTGTTTTTTGCTTGTTTTTTACATTAGAGGAAATCAATATCAAATGGAGTCCAAACGTAGCAAAACTATTTGGAGAGTTTTGATGGACCAGAAGACACAATTTGGGCCAAAGAAGTACCAGAGGGGTGCCCCGAGGGGGGCACAACCCACCTGGGCCCGCCTAGGGGCCCAGGCGCGCCCTGGTGGGTTGTGCCCATGTCGGTGGTCTCCTGCACCGCCTCTGCGCCCTATAAATTCCCAAATATTCCAAAAACCCTAGGGGAGTGGCAAGATCGGAAGTTCCACCGCCGTAAGCCTCTGTATCCATGAAAACAAATCTGGACCCTGTTTTGGAACTCTGCCAGAGGGTGAAATTGTCACAGGTGGCCATCTTCATCATCCCGGCGGCCACCATGATGAGGAGGGAGTAGTCCACCCTCAGGGCTGAGGGTTTGTACCAGTAGCTATGTGTTTAATCTCTCTCTCTCTCTCTCTCTCTCTCTCTCTCTCTCTCTTGCTCGTGTTCTCGAGATGACATGATCTTGATGTATCGTGGGCTTTTTTAATATAGTTGGATCATACGGTGTTTCCTCCTCTCTATCTTGTTGTGATGAATTGAGTTTTCCCTTTGAGATTTCATTTTATCGGATTGAATATTTTTATGGATTTGAGAGCACTTGATATATGTCTTGCATATGAATACCCGTGGTGACAATGGGGTATTATATTGATTCAATTGATATATGTTTTGGCACTCAACTCGCGGATTCCTGAGGTGACATTGGGGTAATCTATGCATAGGTGTTGATGCAGGTTCTCGTCTTTGTTTCTCCGGTAGAAATCTTGGGGCACTCTTTGAGGTTCTTTGTGTTGGATTGAGTATTATGAATCTGAAATTGTTTGATGCATATTGTATAATGAACTCATGGATACCCACAGTGACATTGGAGTATCTAGGTGACATTAGAGTTGGTTGATGTGTATCATATGGTGTTATTTTAGTACAAACTCTAGGTTAGATCAATCGAAAAGAATAGCTCGGTATTATTTTTGTACGAACTTTAGGATAGATTGATCGGAAAGAATAGCTTTGAGGTGGTTTCGTACCCTACAAACAATTTCTTCTTATGTTCTGTGCTAGATAGGAACTTTGGAGTGATTCTTCATCGCACCTTGAGGGATAGTTATATGATCCAATTATATTAGCATTGTTGAGAGATTGCAATAGCAAAAGTATGGACCCTAGGCCTCATTTTCAAGCATTGCAATACTGTTTGTACTCTGTTTTATCAATTGCTACCTTGCTGTTTGTCGTGGTGGGTGCACGGCAGATGCCATGGGATGGCTAAAGAGAGGAGGAGACTCGAGGGCACTGGTGGGCTCCAGAGGCGGGGTTGGCATGAGCAAGCGCGGGATACAAGACATACCCATGTTCAGGGCTCTCCGGAGAGATAACACCCCTAGTCCTGTCGAGTGTGGTTGATATGCAATAGTACAAGGTTGGTCCTGGAGCTGTATGGAGGAAGAAGGAAGACTAGCCAAGGCTTAGGCTGCTCCTTCTCCCTAGGTGTGTTCTACCGATCGGTGGCTAGTCTCTGTGTGCTTACTGCTTATCTATGCTTGCTTGCCCGTATACGCGAGAGCTCCTGGGGGGTTTTATAGGCCAACCCCCTGGGGTACAATGGTAATGTTACAGGGCCGTAGGGTCGGGTCGTCAGCATCTAGGGACCCGGGGCTGGGCCCCGCCCGGTGTCCGTGGTTTGTCGGGTTCCTCTAGGTGCGGGCCTCGCGTGCCTAGGGGGACTGTGCGCCGTCTTGTCGATCGTCAAGGAGTGGCCGAGTCGAGTCGGGTACAGTGGCGCTCCGTCAGGTCGCCGCTTGCTGGCGTCAGCAGTGATGATGGGGGCACTATTGCCACGCCGACCCTGGTCATCGAGTAGGTAAGGGGCACTGTTGCCACGCTCCGGCTGACCAGAGGTATGGGCAGGGCACTGTTGCCTTGGTCATCAGTGGATGAAGACTCGTCCCATCGTACGGCCTGGATGGGACAGGAGCTGACCCGTGCCTGGGTTGAGGAACACGCCAGGGGCGGAGCTGGCTTGTTGGGGAAGTCTTGGTCGTGCCGGATTCGGCTGTTTTGTGCTGGTTGTTGAGGTCGAGTCAAGGGGCCTGGCCGGGTTGGAGAGTTCGGCTGGGTCGTGCGGCCTGGCCAGGTCGAGCGACCCGGCCAGGCGCGCGCCGGCTTGATGGGCAACGTAGGCCCCGTTGTTTTTGAAAAGGATCCGGGTTCCGTTGCCTGCTCGGGGTTCATCCCCCCGACAGTAGTCCCTGAAGCTGTGAAGGTCCGCCGTCTTCAGTTGGGAGGGCCTTCGCAGTTTCCCCCTTTGAAAAGGCGAATTCTGCGAACGTGGGGTCCGGCAACACCCACTGTGTGTCGGTTTTTGGAAACCGGATCGCGGCATCCCGGCAGTGGTGGGAATTGAGGAGTCCATGGAATCTTGGGGCAATCCCTCGGGCTTAGCGCGGGCGCCACGTGGTGCCTGGAAGTCGGAGGGGCCTGACAGGCCACGCGCTTGACGGGACTGGGCGTCGGGTTGGGACCCGCCGCCGCGTGCCCTTGGCCCATGCACGCGGATTTATTGCGGCGTCCGGGGGTTGGTTGCTCTCCCCCGTGCAGTTATTGCGCGCGTACATGCGCACTTATTGCGGGGTAGTGGGAAAGGCAAGCGCAAACGATCCCACTCCCCCACATTCAAACTGAGGCTTATAAATTGGGGCGCGGGGAGCGGCGGACATCATTCTTGCTCGCGCTCCCCTGCCTCTTTGTCCTTCCTCTGTTTCTTGCGACCGTCGCGCTGCGACGCCCGCCGCTTTGAGCAGAGCTCCACCATCGTCCATCTTCCTTGCTTTCTTTCGTCTCCATCGATGGCACTGTCGTCAGGCTCATGGATGGGCTCAACCGTCACAACCGATGATATCTCCTACCTCTGCTCCTCCCGGCGCTTGCTGAGGGAAACGGAGGTCGCCGTGCGCCTGCCGTGGGGCGAGCAGAGGCCGCAGCCTCAGGGCACGGAGCATGTGGTCTTCCTCCCGCACTTCGAGCGCGGGTTTGGGCTTTGGGCGAGCGCCTTCTTCCGCATGTTCCTGGAGTTCTTTGGGCTCCAGCCCCATCATCTTGGCACCGACGCCATTGTCCAGCTGTCGGGCTTCATCACCCTCTGTGAGGGGTACCTGGGGGTCGAGCCCATGATCGACCTCTGGGCGCGCTTCTTCTCCTTGAAGCAGCAGGGACCGACGGCCGGGGAGTTCTCCAAGTGCGGCGCCGCTGTCATCTCGAAGCGGTCGAGCGCTGACTGCCCGAAGATTCCGCTAGAGGATTTTGCCAAGAAGTGGCAGAACTCCTTCTACGTCCACAACCTTGGCGCGGACCGCATCAACCTGTCGGCCTTCGCCATCGCACCGCCGTGGGCGAAGATGAACTGGGGTTATTACCCCAGGAACCCGTCGCAGGAGATTCTCAATCTCTGCGAGCGGGTATCAGTGATGAAGGCGCGGGAGGGGCTCAGCAGCACCGACCTCATCGCCGCCTTCATTACACGCTAGGTCCTTTCGCTGCAGCGGCGCACCTGCCTCATCAGCGAGATGACCGGCCTTCAGGACCCCAACCGCCTGGGGGCGACGAGCCTGGCGGTGGACCAGATCACGCGCCGGGTCAACGACATGTCCAAGGCCAACTTGCGGGACGACTGGCGGTTTGGCAAGCCGCCGTACAACCACTCGAATCCGGCACCCCTGGTGAGTCTCTGGTCTTCGTATTTCGCTGCTGCGCATCTTCTCATTCGTCCTGACGCGACGCGGGAGGTGCTTATGAATGCCATCCGGCACCCTTACGCCCGGGCTCCGTCGCAGGTGGTGCGGGCGGCGTCGGAGGAGCTCGCGGCCCACGGCGGAGAGTAGGAGGACAAAGGCGACGTCGGTGCAGGGCGTCGCGCGGGTAAGTCTTGCCTTTCGCTTTCTTTTTCATGCTTCTTGAGTTGTTGGGCGCGACACAATGCGGACGATACTGACACAGACCGTTGACGCGGTGGCGCTGGGCGGAGGAGGCGGCGACGCGGGTGGAGCCGGGTCGTCGCGGGGGCGGCGCCAAGCCGGGCGCACGGGAAGGACAGCGTCGCGCCACAGCCTCGGGCCGCGAAGCGCGCGGCAGACCCGGCCGGGAGCGCGAGGCCGACCGCCAAGAGGAGGTGCGGTGCTGCGCAAGAGAGGCCAGCGAGGGCCCCCGTCCCGGTCTTGTCGGGGTAAGTTTTTTCTTCTGCCTGCGAGTAGCCGACTCGGCCTTGCTTTTTGTTCATTTCATCTTGTCTTCATGTCGCCGATCACGCTCGCGAGGGCGGCGGCCGATGCCGCGGCCGCTGAGGATGCCGCGTTTCGAAGGAGCCGGTCCGGTCCCGTCAACCAGGACGAGGAGGAGGAGCTAGTAGATCCAGACCTCGGCCTGGACCCGACCGACGCCGAAGGCCTGGCTTGGCGGGATAGGAACCGGGCCGAGGCGGAGCTGGAGGCGACATCAGTCCGGGCCTAGACCAATGCTGCGGCGGCGTGGGCGCGAGCCGGTGAGGAGCCGGCCTGGCGCGAGATGCTGGAGGGCATGGTGATGGCGGCGACGGTCTTCGAGCCGTCGTCGGTGAGGGAGCGCGGCCGAGGAGGCCGGGCTGAGGTGGTGGACCTCGACCTGGAGGTCGTGGAGGTGGAGGACGACACCCCACCGCGGGTCGACGTTGTTGAGTGGGCGGGAGTCGACAGAGGCGGCGACATCACCGTCTTGGAGGAGGCGCCACGGGTGGCGCTGTAGGGGATGGCCCGGGCGTCGGAGGAGGCGCCGTAGGTGGTGGCGTCACTTGCCGTCCCGGCGGCCGGGTCGTCGGTGGGTCGCAGGCCGTCTCGGTGGCCGGGTCATCGGCGGTACTGGAGAGGGCATCGGAGGAGGCGCCGATCGTGGCGGGAGTGACCGGCGGGGGCGCCGTGCCGCAGCCAGCACGGGGCGGGGGCGCCATGGTCTTCGGGCCCTAGACCCAAGAGGAGGCGGCGATGGATGCCGTCAGCCACCGTCTGCACGGGCGAACGGACCGGATCGAGACCTTCTCCCAGGCCGAGGTGGAGCAGACGCGGGATCTGGAGCGCACCGTGCTGGTAAGTTTCCCTTGCAGCTTCTTCTTTGTGGGGATGCGCTAACGCACCCACTGGGTGTAACCCCCGAGGTTCGGGCCAACTACGTAGTAGTTGGGTCGAATCTTTAGTATGCTGTCTTTGTATTGATCGCTGCCTTCTTCAGCAACTGGACGCTTACCGGGTCAGTGCCTTCAACCGCTTCCTGGTCAAGTACCGGGAGCTCAAGGAGCAGCTCGCCGCCAAGGAGGAGGAGCTCCGCGTCGCCGTAGGTACGTGCTCTTTTCTAGTGGGGGCGCACTAGCGCACCCACTGGGTGTAGCCCCCGAGATTCGGGCCAACTGTGTAACAGTTGGGTCTTATCTTAAGTCTTGCTCTTCTTTTCCGAATCTTCCTTTTGTAGCCGAGGTGTTGTCCCGGCAGACTTGGCTGCTTCGTGCCGTCCACGACTACGACCGGTTTGTCGCCGATACCGGCTGTCTTGGGGCCGAGGTGGTGCAGGCGAAGGTGGAGGCGGCGGCGGCCCGACGGTTGCTCGACGAAGCTAGCCAGCTGCGAGAGCAGTTGGCGAGCGACAAGAGCCACCTCGAAGCCGAGGTGGAGCTCGTTAGGGTAGAGGCCGCCAAGGTGGTGGAGGTGCAGCGGGCCCTGGCCGAGGCGGACCAGCAACGCGGCAGGCTGGCTGATGACAAGGGCCAGCTTTAGGCCGAGGTGGAGCGCCTAAAGGGGCAGGTGACCGCGGCAGAGGGGGCTTGTCAGGATGAGGCCCGCTGTCGCGAGGCGGCCGAGGACAAGGAAGCCGAGCTGAAGGCGGCCCCTGCCAAGGTGGCCGACTTGGAGAAGGCACTCTAGGAGCACGACCGCACCATTGATCAGGAGCGGCGCGGTACGTTGTTTGAAGCGCAACACCTGGAAGAATCCTTCTCCAGTAAGTGCTTTTCTTGAGTTCCGCCGGGTTGTGATCTGGCTTCTTGTTCTTCATGTCCTTTTTCTGACTTGGTTTGTTTTCTGACAGGGGCCTTCTTGGAGAAGCATCGGCTGGCGGAGGAGGCCGTCCGCTTCCAGCGCGACCCGCTGGGGGTTGTTGGCTCCGGGACCAACCCACAGGTGGCGTGGACCTTCCCAGAGATCATGACCGCCGCCGAGGCTCGCCTGCGGGTGTTGGGTGACCAGATGGGATGGCTGTCCCAGGCCGGCACGGTGATGACGACGGCTCTATGGCCGGGCTCCGTTGCTCCTAGCAGCTTCACGCAGCTGGCGCGCTGGCTGGACATCGGGCCGGACCGGCGCCATGAGTGGCGTGTCGCCGAGATGGTGCTCCAGTTTGCGCTATCTTGGCACCCGGACCTACAGCTGGACGCGCTGATGGGCCAGCGGGCTGGCTCGGAGCAGCAGCTGCAGGAGCAGGCTGGCCGGATTGCTTCTCGGGCCAGCTACATCGCCAGGTTCGCCTTCCATGACGAGTTCCACCCGGAGCGGGCAGAAGATGGAGGAGTCGTGTCCGGCGACGACTAGGGCCTGCTTCTTCATGACCCAGAGGGTAGCTCCGAGGAGACGGGAGTCTACCACGACGGGGGTGCCGAGGAGGACAGCGGTACTTCACCGGACCCGGAGGCCGCCGTGGGGGAGCCATCCACTTCGCGACCCGACGCTGGAGACGCCTGAGGTTGTCCTGTTTATGACTTGGTAGAATTTTTTGTTAGTTAGCAGATCCACCCACCCACTGGGGGTTTCTGGGTGTAATGAACTCTGGCAGTGGGCCCTTAAGTATTTCTGTGATGTGTATATCTTGTGAATGTCTTTTCTCTCGCTTTTCGTTTTTTGAACCAATTTCTTGCGTTTTTCCTTTCTCGAACCTCCCCCCCGCGAGTTTGACTGCCGAGGCTTCGATCTGTGACAAGGAGTTCGGCTCTTTGAGAGGAGTGCGCAGTACTTAGGTTTTCAAAACGTTGAGCGCGAGCGAAACATCCACTGGGCCGGTTGGCGGCAACCCGGCGGAGCCGGTTGGCGAGCAGCCGGTCGTGTGGCTATTTTTTAGAATGACGGGCCGGTTGATCGACCCGGTGGCCTTTGACTTAGTGTTTGAAATGTGCAGGAGCTCTGGCCCGTTGTGCTTGCCAGCCGACAACCGAAGCCGGATCTGTGGCTTAGGGCGAAGTGAGGGGCCGCGGCGTCCTTAGCGCATCAGGAATCCCCAAGGAAGGAGGCGGGTGGCGATCAAGCCGGCCAGCCCCCGAGCCCCCGGGTTGAGCGAGTCGGACCGGTGGCCGGGTTCAGGAGCATAGTGATGCATAAAAGTAAGGGACACAATAACTTGGTCGGCAAAAGGCAGCCCCGAGCGTCGTTTGGGGACCCCATAGTTTCATATGTTTACAAAAGGCAGCGATACATACATTCATATAGCTAATTGTAAAACGGACAGAGGAGTTCGCATTCCACGGCCGGGTTGTTTCTTCAACTGTGGTGTCTCTCTTGCGCTTGTTTGACTTGCGTGCGTCGATGAGGTAGTAGGCGTTGCGATTGCACAAGGCCCGACGGACGATGAACGGGCCCTCCCATGGAGGGGACAACTTGTGCTGGCCGGCTTTCTCTTGGACGAGTCGGAGGACGAGGTCACCCTCGCGGAACACGAGGTGCTTGATCTTCTTGCCGTGGTAGTGCCTCAGGCCTTGCTGGTAGATGGCCGAATGGCTGAGCGCCAGGAGGCGGGCTTCTTCGAGTAGGTCAACACCGTCTTCGTAGGCTTCCTTGGCTTCGGCTTCAGTGTACATCGTGACACGGAGCGAGTCAAACTTGACGTTGGTCAGGATGATGGCTTCGGCTCTATAGACGAGGAAGAACGGGGTGAACCCGGTCGACCGGTTCGGCGTAGTTCAGAGACTCCAGACGATGGTCGACAACTCGTCGAGCCAGCTGCCGGGTGAGCGGATGAGAGACTCGATGAGCCGTGGCTTGATGCCGGATAGGATGAGGCCATTGGCCCGCTCAACCTTCCCGTTGGACTGCGGGTGTGCAACAGAGGCCAGGTCGAGGTGGATGCCGGAGACGGAGCAGTATTGCGCAAGCGCACCCTTGGCGAAGTTGGTGCCGTTGTCCGTGATGATGCTGTTTGGCATGCCGTAGCGAACTGCGATGTCTTTCATGAACCAGACGGCTGTTGGTGAAGGAAATATGCCCTAGAGGCAATAATAAAGTTATTATTTATTTCCTTATTTGATGATAAATGTTTATTATTCATGCTAGAATTGTATTAACCGAAAACATAATACATGTGTGAATACATACACAAACATAGTGTCACTAGTATGCCTCTACATGACTACCTCATTAATCAAAGATGGTTAAGTTTCCTAACCATAGACATGAGTTGTCATTTGATTAATGGGATCACATCATTAGGAGAATCATGTGATTGACTTGATCCATTCCGTTAGCTTAGCACTTGATCATTTAGTATGTTGCTATTGCTTTCTTCATGACTAATACATGTTCCTATAACTATGAGATTATGCAACTCCCGTTTACCAGAGGAACACTTGCTGTGCTACCAAACATGACAAGTAACTGGGTGATTATAAAGGTGCTCTGCAGGTGTCTCCGAAGGTACTTGTTGGGTTGGCGTATTTCGAGATTAGGATTTGTCACTCCGATTGTCGGAGAGGTATCTCTAGGCCCACTTGGTAATGCACATCACTATAAGCCTTGCAAGCATTGTAACTAATGAGTTAGTTGCAGAATGATGTATTACGAAACAAGTAAAGAGACTTGCCGGTAACGAGACTGAACTAGGTATTGAGATACCGATGATCGAATCTCGGGCAAGTAACATACCGATGACAAAGGGAACAATGTATGTTGTTATGCGGTTTGACCGATAAAGATCTTCGTAGAATATGTAGGATCCAATATGAGCATCTAGGTTCCGCTATTGGTTATTGACCGGAGATGTATCTCGGTCATGTCTACATAGTTCTCGAACCCACAGGGTCCGCACGCTTAAAGTAAGATGACAGTTATATTATGAGTTTATGTGTTTTGATGTACTAGAGGTTGTTCGGAGTCCCGTATGTGATCACGGACATGACGAGGAGTCTCGAAATGGTCGAGACATGAAGATCGATATATTGGACGACTATATTTGGACACCGGAAAGGTTCCGGGTGAGATTGGGACAATACTGGAGCTCCGGGAGGTTATCGGAACCCCCCGGGAGGTATATGGTCCTTAATGGGCCTTAGTGGAAATGAGCAAGGGAGGGGGCGCGCCCCCCAAGCCCAATCCGAATTGGGAGGGGGTCCGGCCCCCTTTCCTTCCTTCCTCTTTCCTCTTCCTTCCCTCTCCCTCTGCAAATAGGAAAGGGGGGAATCCTACTCCTGGTGGGAGTTGGACTCCCCCCTAGGGCGCACCTCTCCCCTTGGCCGGCCCCCTCCTCCACTCGTTTATATACGGGGGAGGGGGGGGGGAACCCCATAGACACAACAATTGATCATTGATCTCTTAGCCGTGTGCGGTGCCTCCTCCACCATAGTCCTCCTCGATAATATCGTAGCGGTGCTTAGGTGACGCCCTACGACGGTAGAACATCATCATCGTCACCACGCCGTCGTGCTGACGGAACTCTCCCTCGACACTCGGCTGGATCGGAGTTCGAGGGACGTCATCGAGCTGAACGTGTGCAAGAACTCGGAGGTGCCGTGCTTTCGGTGCTTGATCGGTCGGGCCGTGAAGACGTACGACTACATCAGCCACGTTGTGCTAACGCTTCCACTTTCGGTCTACGAGGGTACGTGGACACACTCTCCCCTCTCATTGCTATGCATCACCATGATCTTGCGTGTGCGTAGGAATTTTTTTGAAATTACTGCGTTCCCCAATAGTGGTATCCGAGCCTAGGTTTTATGCGTAGATGTTATATGCACGAGTAGAACACAAGTGAGTTGTGGGCGATACAAGTCATACTGCTTACCAGCATGTCATACTTTGGTTCGACGGTATTGTTGGATGAAGCGGTCTGGACCGACACTACGCGTACGCTTACGCGAGACTAGTTCTACCGACGTGCTTTGCACACAGGTGGCTGGCGGGTGTCAGTTTCTCCAACTTTAGTTGAACCGAGTGTGGCTACGCCCGGTCCTTGAGAAGGATAAAACATCACTAACTTGACGAACTATCGTTGTGGTTTTGATGCGTAGGTAAGAACGGTTCTTGCTCAGCCCGTAGCATCCACGTAAAACTTGCAACAACAAAGTAGAGGACGTCTAACTTGTTTTTGCAGGGCATGTTGTGATGTGATATGGTCAAGGCATGATGCTATATTTTATTGTATGAGATGATCATGTTTTGTAACCGAGTTATCGGCAACTAGCAGGAGCCATATGGTTGTCGCTTTATTGTATGCAATGCAATCGCCGTGTAATTGCTTTACTTATCACTAAGCGGTAGCGATAGTCGTAGAAGCAATAGTTGGCGAGACGACAACGATGCTATGATGGATATCAAGGTGTCGCACTGGTGATGATGGTGATCATGATGGTGCTTCGGAGATGGAGATCACAAGCACAAGATGATGATGGCCATATCATATCACTTATATTGATTGCATGTGATGTTTATCTTTTATGCATCTTATCTTGCTTTGATTGACGGTAGCATTATAAGATGATCTCTCACTAAATTTCAAGATAAAAGTGTTCTCCCTGAGTATGCACCGTTGCCAAAGTTTGTCGTGCCCAGACACCACGTGATGATCGAGTTTGATAAGCTCTACGTCTATCTACAATGGGTGCAAGCCAGTTTTGCACACGCAGAATACTCAGGTTAAACTTGACGAGCCTAGCATATGCAGATATGGCCTCGGAACACCGAGACCGAAAGGTCGAGCGTGAATCATATAGTAGATATGATCAACATAGTGATGTTCACCATTGAAAACTACTCCATTTCACGTGGTGATCGATTATGGTTTAGTTGATTTGGATCACGTGACCACTTAGATGATTGGAGAGATGTCTATCTAAGTGGGAGTTCTTAAGTAATATGATTAATTGAACTTAAATTTATCATGAACTTAGTCGTGGTAGTATTTTGCAAATTATGTTGTAGACCAATAGCTCGCGTTGTTGCTTTCATATGTTTATTTTGATATGTTCCTAGAGAAAACTGTGTTGAAAGATGTTAGTAGCAATGATGCGGATTGGATCCGTGATCTGAGGATTGTCCTCACTGCTGCACAGAAGAATTATGTCCTTGATGCACCACTAGGTGACGGACCTATTGCAGGAGCATATGCAGCCGTTATGAATGTTTGACAAAACTCGCTATGATGACTACTTAATAGTTTACTGCACCATGCTTTACGGCTTAGAATCAGGACTTCAAAAATGTTTTGAACGCCACGGAGCATATACGATGTAACAAGAGTTGAAATTGATATTTTATACTCATTCCCGTGTCGAAAGGTATGAGACCTTTAACAAGTTCTATAGCTAAAAGATGGAGGAGAATGGCTCAAGTAGTGAGCATGTGCTTAGATTGTCTGGGTACTACAATCGCTTGAATCAAGTGGGAGTTAATCTTCCAGATAAGATAGTGAGTGACAGAGTTCTCTAGTCACCATCACCAAGTTACTGGAACTTCGTGATGAACTATAGTATGCAAGGGATGACGAAAATGATTCCCGAGCTCTTCGTGATGCTGAAATCAATGAAGGTAGAAATCAAGAAAGAGCATCAAGTGTTGATGATTGACAAGACCACTAGTTTCAAGAAGAGGGCAAAGGGAAATAAAGGGAAACTTCAAGTAGAATGGCAAGCAAGTTGTCACTCCCGTGAAGAAGCCCAAAGCTGAACCAAAGCCTGAAACTGAGTGCTTCTACTACATAGGAAATGGTCACCGGAAGTGGAAATGCCCTGAATATTTGGTAGATAAGAAGGATGGCAAAGTGAACAAAGGTATATTTGATATACAGGTTATTGATGTGTACCTTACTAGTGTTTATAGTAACCCCTGGGTATTTGATACTTGTTCGCTTGCTAAGATTAGTAACT
This sequence comes from Triticum dicoccoides, assembly GCF_002162155.2. Taxonomy (NCBI): domain Eukaryota; kingdom Viridiplantae; phylum Streptophyta; class Magnoliopsida; order Poales; family Poaceae; genus Triticum; species Triticum dicoccoides. Next base: position 685,253,561 of record NC_041385.1, on the reverse strand, counting down.
CGAAACAGGAGTTACAGAATAAACAAAGACTAGTTGAGGGTAAAGTGATGATGTGTGTTGGAAGTAGTTCCAAGATTGATATGATCATCATCGCACACTCCCTATATTTTCAAGATTAGTGTTGAACCTAAATAAATGTTATTCGGCGTTTGCGTTGAGCATGAATATGATTTGATCATGTTTATGGCAATACGGTTATTCATTTAAGTTAGAGAATAATTGTTGTTCTGTTTACATGAATAAAACCTTCTATGGTCATACACCCAATAGAAATGGTTTATTGTATCTCGATCGTAGTTATACACATATTCATAATATTGATGCCAAAAGATGCAAAGTTAATAAATAGTGCAACATATTTGTGGCACTGCCGTTTAGGTTATATTGGTGTAAAGCGCATGAAGAAACTCCATGCTGATGGGTTTTTGGAATCACTTTATTATGAATCACTTGATGTTTGCGAACCATGCCTCATGGGCAAGATGACTATAACTCCGTTCTCTGGAACAATTGAGCGAGCAACAGATTTATTGGAAATAATACATACTGATGTATGCGATCCGATGAGTGTTGAGGCTCGCGGCGGGTATCGTTATTTTCTGACCTTGACAAGATGATTTGAGCAGATATGGGTATATCTACTTGATTAAACATAAGTCTTAAATATTTGAGAAGTTCAAAGAATTTCAGAGTGAAGTGGAAAATCATCGTAACAAGAAAATAAAGTTTCTATGATTTGATCGCGGAGACGAATATTTGATTTACGAATTTGGTCTTCAATTAAAACAACGTGGAATAGTTTCACAAACTCATGCCATCTGGAACACCACTGCGTAATGGTGTGTCCGAACATAACCACACTTTATTAGATATGGTGCGATCTATGATGTCTCTTACCGATTTACCATTATCATTTTGGGGTTATGCATTAGAGACAACAACATTTACTTTAAAGTAGGGCACCATCAAAATCCGTTGAGACGACACCTTATGAACTGTGGTTTGGCAAGAAACCAAAGTTGTCATTTTTTAAAGTTTGGGGCTTCGATGCTTATGTGAAAAAGTTTCAACCTGATAAGCTCGAACCCAAATTGGAGAATGCGTCTTCATAGAATACCCAAAGGAAATTGTTGGGTACACTTTCTATCACAGATCCGAAGGCAATATATTCGTTGTTAATATGGATCCTTTATAGAGAAGGAGTTTCTCTCGAAAGAAGTGAGTGGGAGGAAAGTAGAACTTGATGAGATAACTGTACCTGCTCCCTTACTGGAAAGTAGTTCATCACAGAAATCAGTTCCTGTGACTCCTACACCAATTAGTGAGGAAGCTAATGATGATGATCATGTAACTTCAGATCAAGTTACTACCGAACTTCGTAGGAAAACCAGAGTAAGATCCGCAGCAGCGTGGTACGGTAATCCTGTTCTGTAGGTCATGTTACTTGACCATGACGAACCTACGAACTACGAGGAAGCGATGATGAGCCCAGATTCCGGAAAATGGCTTGAGGCCATGAAATCTGAGATGGGATCCATGTATGAGAACAAAGTGTGGACTTTGATTGACTTGCACGATGATCGGCAAGCCATAGAAAATAAATGGATCTTCAAGAGGAAGACGGACGTTGTTAGTAGTGTTACTATCTACAAAGCTTGACTTGTCGCAAAAGGTTTTTGACAAGTTTAAGGTGTTGACTACAATGAGATTTTCTCAACTATAGCGATGCTTAAGTCTGTCCGAATCATGTTAGCAATTGCCACATTTTATGAAATCTGGCAAATGGATGTCAAAACTGCATTCCTTAATGGTTTTCTTAAAGAAGAGTTGTATATGATGCAACCAGAAGGTTTTGTCAATCCTAAAGGTACTAAAAAAATGTGCAAGCTCCAGCGATCCATCTATGGACTGGTGCAAGCATCTCGGAGTTGGAATATACGCTTTGATAAGTTGATCAAAGCATATAGTTTTATACGGACTTGCAGTGAAGCCTGTATTTACAATAAAGTGAGTGGGAGCACTACAACCTTTCTGATAATTATATGTGAGTGACATATTGTTGATCAGAAAGGATGTAGAATTTTTCTGGAAATCATAAAGAAGTGTTTGAAAGTTCTTTAAAAGAAAGACCTCAGTAAAGCTACTTACATATGGAGCATCAAGATCTATTGAGATAGACTAAGACACTTGATAAGATTTTCAATGAGTACATACCTTGACAAGATTTTGAAGTAGTTCAAAATGGAACAGTCAAAGAAAGAGTTCTTGCCTGTGTTGCAAAGGTATGAAATTGAGTAAGACTCAAATCCCGACCACGACAGAAAATAAAAAGAGAATGAAAGTCATTCCCTATGCCTCAGTCATAGGTTCTATAAAAGTATGCCTTGCTATGGACCAGACCTATTGTATACTCTGCCCTGGTTTGGCAAGGGAGTACAATAGTGATCAAGGAGTAGATCATTGGACATTGCTCAAAATTATCCTTAGTGGAATAAGGATATGTTTCTCGATTATGGAGGTAACAAGAGGTTCATCGTAAAGGGTTACGTCGATGCAAGATTTGACACTAATCTAGATGACTCTAAGTCTCAATCTGGATACATATTGAAAGTGGGAGCAATTAGCTAGAGTAGCTCCGTACAAAGCATTGTAGACATAGAATATTTTTGCAAAATACATACGGCTCTGAATGTGACAGATCCGTTGACTAAACTTCTCTCACGAGCAAAACATGATCACACCTTAGTACTCTTTGGGTGTTAATCACATATCGATGTGAACTATATTATTGACTCTAGTAAACCTTTTGGGTGTTGGTCACATAACGATGTGAACTATGGATGTTAATCACATGCAGATGTGAATATTAGTGTTAAATCACATGGTGATGTGAACTAGATTATTGACTCTAGTGCAAGTGGGAGACTGAAGGAAATATGCCCTAGAGGCAATAATAAAGTTATTATTTATTTCCTTATTTCATGATAAATGTTTATTATTCATGCTAGAATTGTATTAACTGGAAACATAATACATTTGTGAATACATGGACAAACATAGTGTCACTAGTATGCCTCTACTTGACTAGCTCGTTAGACAAAGATGGTTAAGTTTCCTAACCATAGACATGAGTTGTCATTTGATTGACGGGATCACATCATTAGGAGAATGATGTGATTGACTTGACCCATTCCGTTAGCTTAGCACTTGATCGTTTAGTATATTGCTATTGCTTTCTTCATGACTTATACATGTTCCTATAACTATGAGATTATGCAACTCCCGTTTACCGGAGGAACACTTTGTGTGCTACCAGACGTCACAACGTAAGTGGGTGATTATAAAGGTGCTCTACAGGTGTCTCCGAAGGTACTTGTTGCGTTGGCGTATTTCGAGATTAGGATTTGTCACTCCGATTGTCGGAGAGGTATCTCTGGGCCCACTCGGCAATGCACATCACTATAAGCCTTGCAAGCATTGTTAATGAGTTAGTTGCAGAATGATGTATTACCGAACGAGTAAAGATACTTGCCGGTAACGAGATTGAACTAGGTATCGAGATACCGACGATCGAATCTGGGGCAAGTAACATACCGATGACAAAGGGAACAACGTATGTTGTTATGCGATTTGACCGATAAAGATCTTCGTAGAATATGTAGGAGCCAATATGAGCATCTAGGTTCCGCTATTGGTTATTGACAGGAGACGTATCTTAGTCATGTCTACATAGTTCTCGAACCCATAGGGTCCGCACGCTTAAAGTAAGATGACAGTTATATTATGAGTTTATGTGCTTTGATGTACCTAAGGTTGTTCGGAGTCCCGGATGTGATCACAAACATGACGAGGAGTCTCGAAATGGTCGAGACATGAAGATCGATATATTGGACGACTATATTTGGACACCGGAAAGGTTCCGGGTGAGATTGGGACAATACCGTAGCTCTAGGAGGTTATCGGAACCCCCGGGAGGTATATGGTCCTTAATGGGCCTTAGTGGAAAGGAGAAAGGGAGGGGGCGCACCCCCCAAGCCCAATACAAATTGGGAGGGGGCCGGCCCCCCTTTCCTTCCTCCCTCCTTCCTCTTCCTTCCCTCTCCCTCTCCAAATAGGAAAGGGAGGAATCCTACTCCCGATGGGAGTTGGACTCCCCCCTAGGGCACGCCTCTCCCCTTGGCCGGCCCCTCCACCACTCCTTTATATACAGGGAGGGGGGCACCCCATAGGCACAACAATTGATCATTGATCTCTTAGCCGTGTGTGGTGCCCCCTCCACCATAGTCCTCGATAATATTGTAGCGGTGCTTAGGCGAAGCCCTGCGACGGTAGAACATCATCATCGTCACCACACCGTCGTGCTGGCGGAACTCTCCCTCGACACTCGGCTGGATCGGAGTTCGAGGGACGTCATCGAGCTGAACGTGTGCAAGAACTCGGAGGTGCCGTGCTTTCGGTGCTTGATCGGTCGGGCCGTGAAGACGTACGACTACATCAACCGTGTTCTAATGCTTCCTCTTTCGGTCTACGAGGGTACGTGGACACACTCTGCCCTCTCGTTGCTATGCATCACCATGATCTTGTGTGTGCGTAGGATTTTTTTTGAAATTACTATGTTCCCCAACAGTTGGCCCGTCTAGTTTCTTGATTGGCCGTGCTTCAATCCACTTGGTGAACTTGTCCACCGCCACCAGCAAATGTGTCATGCCGCCTCAGGCGGTTTTTAAGGGTCCCACCATGTCGAGTCCCTAGACCACGAAGGGTCAGGCGTTCGGGATGGTGCGGAGTGCTGATGCCGGTTGGTGGCTGCGCTTGCTGAAGCACTCGCATCCCTCGCACCTGAAGACGAGTGACTCAGCATCTTGGAGGGCCGTAGGCCAGTAGAAACCATGGCGGAAAGCCTTGGCCACCAGGGATCGTGATGCAGCGTGGTGCCCGCATTCGCCCTGGTGTATGTCGAGGAGGATGTCGATGCCTTGGTCCTGCTCGAGCAACGCTGGAACACGCCGGTGGAGCTGCGGTTGACGAGCTCGTTGTTGATGATGTTGTAGGCGGACGCCCTGCGTTGCACCTGCCGGGCCTCGGTCTCATCCATGGGGAGAACCCCGTTCTCCAGGAACTCTGAGATGGACAGGGCCCAAGACGGGGCCGTCACCACGACGAAGACGGCCACCAGGGTGGGTTCCGGGTCGGCAACCCCCGAGCTGGGTTGAGTAGCCCCCGGGTTGGGGATGGCGACGGCCGGGTCGAGGGTGATGGTGGCCGGGTTGGTGGCTTCGGTCCCCGGCTCGAGTTGAGAAGCCCCCGGGCCGGGTTGATGTGCGGCCGGGTCATCTAGGATGTGGATGGACTCGGAGTCTGGAGACGGCTTGACGGACAGCTTGTGCAGGTGCTCGAGGGAGACGCCGGACGGGATGGGCTGTCGGGACAAGGCGATCTTGGCGAGCGTGTCAGCCGCCTCGTTCTCCGCTCGCAGGACATGGAGGAACTCGCATCCCTCGAAGGATCCGGATAACTTCTAGACGAGGAAGCGGTAGCTTGCCATGTTGGAGTCGCCGGCATCCCACTCGCCGGAGCACTGCTGCACCACCAGATCCGAGTTGCCGTGGCACAGGATGCGCCGGATGCCGAGTTCCTTGGCAAGCCGGAGGCCGTGCACAAGGGCTTCGTACTCGGCGACGTTGTTGGAGGCGGCGAAGTGGATCTGGAGTGCATAGCAGAGTCGGTCGCCCTTTGGGGACGACAGCATGATGCCGGTGTCGGTTGAATATCCGACGTATCTTGTAGTAGGGGTCCTAAGCTAGGCGTCTTGGAGCGATGGTAACATGGACACAGGGTTTTACCCAGCTTCGGGCTCTCTTGATGAGATAATACCCTACATGCTGCTTTTGATTGTATTCATATAGGTGTAGTACAGAGTACATGTATCTACCACGAGATTGTAGTAATGAATATGAGATTGCCTATTGACTAGCCCGGCCTCGGTTTATATAAGACACCGGAGGCCTAGGGTTTAGGAGAGTCCTTGTCTTGGGTGCCAAGTCTTGTGGAGTCTTCCTTGTATGCGGCAGGGGTTGTCCGAAATGGCCCATGAGTATACGGCCATGGGGGTCCTCGGCCCAATCCAACTGACCAGGAGACGACGTGGTGAGTACCCCCGAGTCCAGGACACTGTCAGTAGCCCCCTGAACCGGTCTTCAAGTTGGGGACGCTCCTCGATTCTTTCGAACTATTCTTCACCTTCGGTCGTTGGTCTTGAAAACTGGTTCAACAAATCTTCTCTTCTTTGATCTTGAGGATCGCCGAGGTGACTCCGAAGAGTTTACACGTCGGGTATCCGAGGAGCCCCTTTAAGTTTCCGGCGTTTATCAATGCCTTGTATACTTTTATGCCATACCTCGGGTTTGAAGTTGTTCCCGAGCAGCAACGTCCTCTTGCGTTCGAGCTCCAACGCCGGACAACATTCGAGGTATCTTTAGCAGCCGAGCACCAATGCCGGACTGCTTCCGAGCTCCAACGCCTGAATGTATCCGAGCTCCAACACCGGACTATGTCCAAGCTCCAACGCCGGACTGTATCCGAGCTCCAATGCCGGACTATGTCCAAGCTCCAACGCCGGACTATGTCCAAGCTCCAATGCCAGACTATATTCGAGGTGTCATAGATCACCTTGGTTCAAAAAAGTTGAAGGAGTTTAGCCGAGCTTAATGCCGGAAATGCCCTCTACGGAGCCACCCACTGGCATCCGAGCTTTATGTTGGACAACTTCCGGGGTGTCTATTGTAGTTGAGTACCAACGCCGGACTGTATCCAAGGTGGTGCACCACCTCAGCCATGGGCTGATTTTTATGAATTTAATTCTGAATTATGCAATGTACTCTCTGCCGAGATGTATAGCTAGTAGCCCTCAATGTGCGTGTTGGCCTAATATCCGGGATGCACCTGAAGGAAAAAAATTAAACCACTGACCCTAGTAGCCCCTGAGACTCAGGTCAATTCATAAAATCAGCCCGAGGATCAATTCCCAGCTCGGCAACATACTTAGGAATAGAAACGCGGTGTGCAAAGTCCTTGAGACTCAGGTTGGATGCGGCTGACCAACCTGAGGATAATAATCTCCTTGAAAACTATATTGCGCTTTAAATTTTCTGCATTGGATTGTCAATGCAGTAGCCCCCGAGACACTGGTCGGGTGGCAACACCAGATCAGGGGATCGATGTGCCCTTTTAATATTTGTAAATAATAAGCCCGAAGCCTAGTAGCCCCGAGTCTTAATGCGGGCACGGGAGGCTGAATTAAGGATCGATATCCATAGTAAAATCACAAATTATGTGTAATGACTCTATGTATCCAAGTACTTTACATCATTAATGCTCAGATCCGCATTGTACAAAACTTTTTTGACCGACCATCGGCTTCAACCTCCTCGGCCAGCAGCCGAGGAGTGTTTGTCCTACTTTATAAAGCCTTTATGAGGGCAAAGATTTACGGCAAACAAGGCAATCCGGCCATACGGTTTTATAAACAAAGGTACGCAGAGCGACATGTTATATTATTTTTTAAAACAAGAAACATCGTAAGGAAATAGTCCCGCTATCGGTTCCTTTCTTTGGGTTGTCATGCTAAACATGATCATGAAACCTCAACTCTGATCAATGTGGGAGGAAAATACTGAGGATTTAGTTCGGGGAAAGCTTCCAAACTCTGTGGTCTAAATGAACCCAAATTTTCACTTCCGTTGCGACCGTTTATAATCTGAAAGTGGCCCATCGTCGGCTTCTACCCCCTTGTAGATGCTAGGCAGGGTGTTTTCGAAATAACAAAACAACCCTTAGCCATCGTCTCGGTGCCCGAAGGCGGTTGTGTTGGCGGAAACGAGGCTATCAGATATGCGAGCTTTATAACTTCCACTTAGTCATAGGAGCTTAAAGTTGGGAGGCCAGCAAGTAGCCCCCTGGTTAGTGTTCGACGACAGCCGAGGTCAAGCCGTAAACACTTCGGCCAATGTTATGAATGGCCCGTCATTTAATACAGTCATCGGACCGCTGACCAGTTTACGCTTATTGTGACAGTCAGTTTTCGGGTTTCTCCACTACGGTGCTTAACCATGCAAGCTGGAAGCACAATCACAGTGGTTCTCCCTTTGCACACCTAGCCAAACAAAGTGGAACATAGGAGGCAAGCACAGGAGCCGGGCAACCCAACTATTGACCGAAGACACAATTCGAAACTGATGCATATATAGCAATATCCGAGAATTTTTGCCGAATCTCTAAAGGTGTCCGGCATTGCACTGCGAGACTTATGCGGAAAACACACAAACGGTTGAAAAGTGCCATAGGATTGGAAAACAAAAAAAAAGAACATCAGGAAAAACTCGACGTCCGAACTAGATCAATTGTTCGGTGCCAATCAGAAAATTGGTCTTAGAAAAAAATTGTGCTTCTGTCGTGCTTTAACATGACACACCCTATCTCAAGACTTCAAACGGGTCAGCCTACGCCTTCGACCTCCTATCCCGAAGGCGGAGTACTCCTCGTTAGGCCAGTTTAGCAAACTTTAGCGGCTTTGAGAGAGAAATTAGGCTCCCCGACTATTGACCACACACTCACGTCGAAAAAAGGAGTGATAGAAAAAAGACTTTGCAACGACTAAGAAGAAGAACGCTTATTATAAAACAGCTCACATAAATTTAAGAGCCCTCGAGTGACTTGGGCAAAAGAATTTTATGTATTATGATTGTATGTACCGAAGTACTTATATCATATATGTGTTCATCCGAACTTTAAACGCGTCTTAACCGACCGTCGGCTTCCCCCTCTTCGGCCAAGGGCCGAAAAGTGTTATGTACTCCACCTGTCGAGAATATCGACGGTGTTTTTGTTAACTAGGCAATCAGGCCATAAGGCTGTAACAGACAAAGCGCGCTCAGGGAACTTATGCTATATTACTGACGAAGTGTAAGAAGCATCTTCGAAGAAAATAGTACCCCCACCGATACCTTTCTTCGGTTGCTCATTGTTACTATGAGACTTGTGCAATAGATTTTTTGTACTCATGAGTTCCGTTGTGTGCCGACCATAATTGAAAACAATAAGAGCGTTAGCTTTCGGCTTCACCCAGTCTGAGGTCAGAGCTCGGAGGACCCGATCATGACAATCGCAGAGGTGCTCCCTTTACTCCCTAGCCGAACAATCGGGAACGTAGGGGTAAACACAGGAGCAAGGCAACCCAGCTTGCAAATCGCTTAAGTCAACTTGGTGCATATTGTGGCGTAATACACGAACAAGGAACGAAGCCATACAAGTATAATCATATGCAAGAGGAAAGGCTTCATAAAGGAAGCCCCCAAGTAAACGGGGTATTTGAATTTATGTGTCACAAACAAAGTTATGACAAGGAAACTTTTCACAAACAACTTTTGCAGAAACAACATAATGCTTGGTCGAACCAGACAAAATTTAAAACATAAAGTTTTTGAGCATGAAAGCGACTTAGCTGGTTAATGTGTTCGGCATTGATGACGCGGCCCAAGCTTGATGCGGGAGAAGGTTCCAGCCCCCAAGCTGACCCCGAGGTGGCCGAGCGGATAGCTGGGAACTCCGAAGTGGCGACACAGCACAACCACTGTGGAGAGTTGAAGCTCCCAGTTTAGCCAAGGTGTCGAAGCAGGTCAGTGGGGTCATGCCGGAGTCTCCGGCCGAGTAGGTTGATGAAGCGGCGACGCGGGGTTGCCAACACAGGGTAGCGCGCCAAGGCGATGACACAATTAGGTTGCGGACGTCGGCACGCCGAGGTGACAGTGCGGCCCGGTCTAAGTCAATTGCCCAGACAGATAAGATAGTGCAAGCAAGAGATAATAATATATTTTTTTATATAAAAAAATCCTCTACTTAACGAATTTAAGTAAAGTAAATAATGAAAGAAATATGGCCTGAATGCCAAGGACGCGCGCTGAGGCGACGCCACAACTTGATCGATGCGGGCAGGACGATGCCATCGGCCCATAGAGTTGACTTTGTGAGCAGTCGAAGTTGATTACCTACACACATAAAAGAGTGCAAGTCAACAGTAATAACAAAGAGATAATAATAATAGAAAACTTCAACTTAATTAATTTAAGTGAAGCAATTAATTTTAAAATATATCTTGGGCGCTGAAGTAGGCGTCGACGCGAGTCAGGTTCAACATGATCCGACGATGCTGTAATGGAATCAGATAGCTCGGGCTGTGTCCCCTACGCTGGCACAGAGTTTGGCCGCCGGATGTCCATAGAGTTCGGAGACAGGCTGAACTCACACTGCCATCTCATCCCTGTGCTGATCTATGTCCAGGTTGGTCTTGCGTGCAACATGCACATCCGTTGCCTCGGCTTTAAAAAAGAAACACAACAAGAGCCGGCAAAAAGTATTCTAGTGCAATTCAAATAAGCACCAAGGAAAAATATCACCTGGATGTCAATTGTGAGGGGAGCAACGCCTCAATTGTTTTTCAATCGCCCTAGAAATCAGCACGTGATGGTTTGCCGGTTTAGCAACAACCGATCTGGTACACACCGACCCCGTCCGATCGAATCGAGACAACCGGGAGACGGCCGAACACGGGTGCCGTAGCTGGCGAACATCGCCGCAACTCGTCGGTGATCCCGTAAGACTGCAAGCAAAATTTGCACGAGCCGACAACAACAATTCTAAAAGAAAATAATTCAGTCTGCATGAATTGTATTGAAAGTATGACACCTTATTTTTTTGGTGCAGGGCGACATAGAAATCCGAGGAAAAAAGGTCGGCGATGAATAAACTACACTACAAAAAAAATACACTTCCATGATGATACGTGTTTGTCACAGTAGGTCGCGTTTTTTGTCATGCATGTACATCCATGACAAATTTATGACAGAATCAAGATAGTCATACCTGTGCTGTCGTAGAAGTGTTCCATGACATTACCAAAATTATCATCACGGAAGTGTCCACTTCCATGACGATAAATCGCGCGTCACAGAAGTGCTTTCGTCAACGGTGACCGACACGGGGCATCCACCGTAACGGAACGCCGTTAAGCTATCAGGTCGGGTTTTGGATCCGATAACCCGTTAACAACCCCGACCAATGGGTATTTTCCACGTGTAAAATCATCATTGGCTGGAGGAGACACGTGTCAGGTCCACGCTGGCACAGGTGTCACTCATGCAATGGGCGAGACGCGCCTATGATATGTTGACACGTGAACCGGCCCATCAAGTTTAAATGGGCCGGCCCAACTAAAGGCCCACAAGATTTTGCGGACCATAATGGGCCGACCCAGCTAAAGGCCCACAAGATTTCGCGGGCCATAATGGGATGGCCCAGCTAACGGCCCACAAGATTTCGCGGGCCATAATGGGCCGGCCCAGGTAAAGGCCCACAAGATTTTTGTTTGCCATAATGGGCCGGCCCAGGTAAAGGCCCACAAGACTCTTGCGGATCAGAATGGGCTGGCCCGGCTAAAGGCCCACGAGATTTTGCCGACATTAACGGGCCGGCCCAGCTGTAGGCCCACAAGATTTTGAGGGCCCTAGTAGGCCGGCCCATTAACTGGCTGCCATGTTTTGGGCCAAATGCCGACCCATATTTGATCCGGTCCATTAATGGTCTGCCACGTTCCGGGCCTAATAGTGGCCCATATGAGATCCGGCCCGTTAAAAGCCTACCACGTTCTGGGCCAAATTACGGCCCAGATCAGGTATGACCCTTTAAGTGGCTATGGGCTCAATTATGGCCCATATCAGATTCGGCCCGTCAACTGGACACTATGCTTTTGGGCCCACTTGCTAGAGGCCCCCTTAGTAATTCGTCCTGACATTAGTTTTGGCCTCTTAAGGACCCGTTTAACATTTTGACCCTATATTAATTTCGGCCTGTTAAATGCCCATCATATAGTTGGGCCTAACTACGGCCCGGTTTGCATCTGGCCTGCTCGCAGCCGATATCTGATTGGGCCAACCAAGGACCGAGACAATTTTGGCCTGTTAAAAGCCCGCGATTTGATTCGCACAATCATGGGCCAGGGTTCATTTCGGGCTGCTGCCGGCCCGTCAGCTGTTCGGCACGTTTCAGGCCCAACCTACATCGTGATTGCATGACGGCCCGATTATGTACCGTAATTTTACGGTTTGGCCGGTTTACTGCGAAAACAGTAAAATAACTGCATCATCGTGAATAAGGAAAAACCTAGACTATACAATAAAGAAATTACAGCATATTACATCCACTCGGCATCAAAGTTCACCACTATGATAATAAAGCACAAGCAGACAACAGATTACATACACTGGCATCAAAGATCGCCAGCAGTGCAAATAAACACGCCGACAAAATAATATACAAAACCGACATCACTTCAATATAGTTCAAGAAAGGTTAGCCCTGCTGGGGAGCTGCAGCGCAAGCAACTGAGCAAGATGATGAGACTGCGCTTGTTCAACACTTAAATCTTCCTCACTCTGAAAGATAAGCAAGAACACAGATGACAGGTTTTGCACATAAAAGTATTAGTGCTGACAATTCATCACATTTCTTACTGACGAATAAAGTGACACAGTTTAAAATTGCATTAACACAGTATGGTATTGTTCAGGTCAAGACATGGCAGGAAATGACATTGTGAAGGAGTTGGCAGCTTCACGACACCACTGGATTATAAATCAAGAACTCATAAGTATCAATGGTTAGTGTGCTGTCAATTTATCCCATTTCAGATTGGCAAATAAAGAGACGGTTTAAATAATACCCCCTCCGTCCAGAATTACTTGTCATCAAAATGGATGTGTCTAGAACTAAAATACATCTAGACACATCCATTTCAATGACAAGTATTTTCGGACGGAGGGAGTAGTAGAATGATATGACATTGTTCATAGTTAAGACATTGCAGAATATGACATTATGCTGTAGTGGGTAGGTTCACCACACCACTGGATTACGGATGAAGAACAAGAGAACAGGGTTGAGGGAGTTGTACTCGTCGTGATCCAAATCACCGATGACCAAGTGCCGAACGGACAACACCTCCGCATTCAACACACGTACGGAGCGGATGACGTCTCCTCCTTCTTGATACAACAAGGGGGAAGGAGAGGTTGATGAAGATCTAGCAGCACGACGACGTGGTGGTGGATGCAGCAGGGTTCCGGGAGAGCTTCGCCGAGCTTCTGCGAGAGAGAGAGGTGTAGCAGGGGAGAGGGAGGCGCCAAAACTTCAGGGTGCAGCTGCCCTCCCTCCCCCCCTTTATATAGGCCCCCTGGGGGGGCCCTAGGAGATGGCATCTCCAAGGGGGGCGGCGGCCAAGGGGGCTGGAGTGCCCCCCAAGGCAAGTGGAGGCGCCCCCCCACCCTAGGGTTTCCAACCCTAGGCGCAGGGGGGCCCAAGGGGGGCGCACCAGCCACTAGGGGCTGGTTCCCTCCCCACTTCAGCCCACGGGGCCCTCCGGGATAGGTGGCCCCACCCCGTGGACCCCCGGGACCCTTCCGGTGGTCCCTGTACAATACCGGTGACCCCCGAAACTCTCCTGATGGCTGAAACTGCACTTCCCATATATAATTCTTTACCTCCGAACCATTCCGGAACTCCTCGTGACGTCCGGGATCTCATCCGGGACTCCGAACAACTTTCGGTTTGCTGCATACTCATATTCATACAACCCTAGCGTCACCGAACCTTAAGTGTGTAGACCCTACGGGTTTGGGAGACATGTAGACATGACCGAGACGGCTCTCCGGTCAATAACCAACAACAGGATCTGGATACCCATGTTGGCTCCCACATACTCCTCGATGGTCTCATCGGATGAACCACGATGTCGAGGATTTAAGCAACCCCGTATACAATTCCCTTTGTCAATCGGTACGTTACTTGCCCGAGATTCGATCGTCGGTATCCCAATACCTCATTCAATCTCGTTACCGGAAAGTCACTTTACTCGTACCATAATGCATGATCCCGTGACCAGACACTTGGTCACTTTGAACTCATTATGATGATGCATTACCGAGTGGGCCCAGAGATACCTCTCCGTCAGACGGAGTGACAAATCCCAGTCTCGATCCGTGTCAACCCAACAGACACTTTCGGAAAATACCTGTAGTGCACCTTTATAGTCACCCAGTTACGTTGTGACGTTTGGTACACCCAAAGCACTCCTACGGTATCCGGGAGTTACACGATCTCATGGTCTAAGGAAAAGATACTTGACATTGGAAAAGCTCTAGCAAAATGAACTACACGATCTTGTGCTATGCTTAGGATTGGGTCTTGTCCATCACATCATTCTCCTAATGATGTGATTCCATTATCAACGACATCTAATGTCCATAGTCAGGAAACCATGACTATCTGTTGATCAACGAGCTAGTCAACTAGAGGCTCACTAGGGACATATTGTGGTCTATGTATTCACACGTGTATTACGATTTCCGGATAATACAATTATAGCATGAATAAAAGACAATTATCATGAACAAGGAAATATAATAATAACCCTTTTATTATTGCCTCTAGGGCATATTTCCAACAGTTTCGGGCCTAATAGTGGCCCATATGAGATCCGGCCCGTTAAAAGCCTACCACGTTCTGGGCCAAATTACGGCCCAGATCAGGTACGACCTTTTAAGAGGCTATGGGCTCAATTGTGGCCCATATCAGATTCGGCCCGTCAACTGGACACTATGCTTTTGGGCCCACTTGCTAGAGGCCCACTTAGTAATTCGACCTGACATTAGTTTTGGCCTCTTAAGGACCCGTTTAACATTTCGGCCCTATATTAATTTTGGTCTGTTAAATGCCCGTCATATAGTTGGGCCTAACTACGACCCGGTTTGCATCCGGCCTGCTCGCAACCGATATCTGATTGGGCCAAACAAGGACCGAGACAATTTTGGCCTGTTAAAAGCCCGTGATTTGATTCGCACAATCATGGGCCAGGGTTCATTTCGAGCTGCTGCCGGCCCGTTAGCTGTTCGGCACGTTTCAGGCCCAATCTACATCGGGATTGCATGACGGCCCGATTATGTACCGTAATTTTACGGTTTGGCCGGTTTACTGCGAAGACAGTAAAATAACTGCAACATCGTGAATAAGAAAAAACCTAGACTATACAATAAAGAAATTACAACATATTACATCCACTGGGCTTCAAAGTTTGCCACTATGATAATAAAGCACAAGCAGACAACAGATTACATACACTGGCATCAAAGATTGCCACCAGTGCAAATAAACACGCTGACAAAATAATATACAAAACCGACATCACTTCAATATAGTTCAAGAAAGGTTAGCCCTGCTGGGGAGCTGCAGCGCAAGCAACTGAGCAAGATGATGAGACTGCGCTTGTTCAACACTTAAATCTTCCTCACTCTGAAAGATAAGAAAGAACACAGATGACAGGTTTTGCACATAAAAGTATTAGTGCTGACAATTCATCACATTTATTACTGACGAATAAAGTGACACAGTTTAAAATTGCATTAACACAATATGGTATTGTTCAGGTCAAGATATGGCAGGAAATGACATTGTGAAGGAGTTGGCAGCTTCACGACACCACTGGATTATAAATCAAGAACTCATAAGTATCAATGGTTAGTGTGCTGTCAATTTATCCCATTTCAGATTGGCAAATAAAGAGACGGTTTAAATAATACCCCCTCCGTCCAGAATTACTTGTCATCAAAATGGATGTGTCTAGAACTAAAATACATCTAGACACATCCATTTCAATGACAAGTATTTTCGGACGGAGGGAGTAGTAGAATGATATGACATTGTTCATAGTTAAGACATTGCAGAATATGACATTGTGCTGTAGTGGGTAGGTTCACCACACCACTGGATTACGGATGAAGAACAGAAGCATACATGCAGTGCAAAAGAAGATCACTTGCTTTGTATACTTTAATTTACATGGTATGAATAAGGAACTTGGTTGTACAACTGAAAACTTAAATTGAGAAAGGACAAACTTTTGTTTATTAACTACTCCCTCCGTTCTAAAATAGATGACCCAACTTTATACTAACTTCAGTACAAAATTGGGTCATCTATTTTGGAACAGAGGGAGTACATAATAAACTTTAAACATGCAATTTGATGCAAACACCAAAAATAAACAGCTGTTGCAGTCATGCCTAACCAAATATATACAACAAAGTTTGAAGGCTTGAGATGACAAACTTACATTATTGGTGAAGACAGGCTCTATAAAGGCCTTGTCCATGCTGATGGGGGGGGGGGCAATTCAAGAAGTTTACCACAAAATCTTCTTCATAAGCATTGCCTTTATTCTACATTTTGTTAAGAGTAAATATAGATGTGATAATATACGAAAAAATGGAGAATATTTAAGATAAGATGAAGAGTGATGCTACATAACCAAGTAGCTATGAATGTAAGTGCAGCGATACAGGCAAAAGGTACAGCCAACAGCAATGCATAGCTAAACTTCTTCTGTACCAACCTTATGGTAAGAGTAAATATAGATCTGATGTGTAGAAAATGGAGGGCAAAGGAAAATAAGCCGCAGAGTGATGGTACATGAACAACTACCTGTCATTATAAGTACACTAATAAAGGACAGCATGTACTTACAAGAACAATGCAGAGCTAAAAAAACATTGGCATTGGATACTGAAGAATTTAGAGTGAACAATTGATAAGCAAGCTATCATGCATACTGCTGTCACATAATGAACCAGGTATGTATGCAAGTACAGTGATACAGGACAACATGTACTAACAAGAACAAAGCAGTGGGCAGCATATTTGCGATATCATGTCGTTCTTTTCAAACCGGAATTCTTCTTCGAGCAGATTTCCTGCAAACAAGATCCGTAAGGCACATGCGGAAAAGTAGAAGTTCAAATTGTCATGTGATTTCATAGACAATACCTCATCCTGGGAACGTGACCAGTGCATAACAATGTTTTCCATTCAATGTCTTCTAAATTTAGCACAGTAGACTTCACCGGAAATTCGTTTATAGATTTGCCACCAAAGTGTGATTTCCTCAGGTAACACCGATACTGCTGCAATGCTTCCTTGAAAAGCACAAGCAAGCTTTCCTCATCATGACTATCCAGATTGACCCTCGCCTAGTTACAACAATGTAATGTAAATCATTGATGTGTTCAATCAGCAGAAAACAGGAAAATAATAACCATGAATAATAGCACTTACACGTAAGTTGGACAGGAAGATGTGAAAATGGTGTTTGTCTTCACAATAATCTTCCCATGATGGGAATATATGCACGTAGTCCCTAACAATATTGAAAGCATTGTCTTTTAAACTAGGAATAAATGGAATGGGGTTCCAATTTGCAGGAATTGGCCGTCTCTGCAGTTGGGATAGGTCTTCGGCCGGTGGACTTGCTGTACTTTTTGCTGGAGTGGGATTTTTCTGTGGTACAGCTGGTGCTATGGCAAATGAAATCCGTATACCTTTTGCTAGAGTGCAGGTCCTGTGTGGTGGGGCTAGTGGTGTGGCCAGTGAAGTATGGGTATAGTCTGCTGGAGTCGGTCCTACGTTTTGTGTCACAGCTCTATCGAACATGGTAAAGAAGAGCAAGCAGATTTTGGATAATAAAATGTTGGTTGCGCAGTGCCCACACATGGTGAACCAGAGCGCATTAAGAATGCAACTCCCAACTGTCTCTTGACCATTTCAGGCGGTTGGATGAAGATCCGTCTCCTAACCCTTTTTCTTCCTCATCTATGATTCTTCCCATACAGAACATCGCACGGGCCGCCGGCTGGACCACCGGCCCCCACCGCCTATGTTCCTCCGCCACCCCCACCCCCACCCGCGTCGAATTTTCTTCGTTCGGCGAGGCCCCACAACCACCCGAGCCCCTTGGATCGCACCGACGAACTCCGGCGAGCTCTGAAAAATCGACTGACCCAATTTTGAAATTTAGTCTACTGTGATTTAACTAGTGTGGAATATAAAAGGGGAAAACCATAAGCATTGGGAGTATAGTGTTGAGCGTGCCATGGCGGGTCTGAAGGTGCAAACCGAACAAAGGCAACTTCGCAACCAAGACAAGAAATCAGAGTAAAGCAGTGGCGATCTATTTTCTTGCCGCGATAAATAGGTTGAGCAGATACGAAAGAGTACCGCCTCTGGTGCGGCGCCGTGTACGCATCTGGTGAGAATTTGATGGTGCTACGGTAGCGATGGCTGTCGGCGGCGTGGAAGCAGATCTAGGAGGGTAGACGGTGGCGGCGGGGCGCGGTGGACGAGACGGTCGTAGGAGCGGCGCCGACAAGGTGGACGATGGCGGGGATGAAGCGAGAGGACGGGATGCAAGGATCCCGGTCCGAAGGCGTGGATGAGAGAGGTCGATCTCTTGCAATGGACGGCGGCGTCGGGGTATCAGCTCCGGCATGGTGGAGGAGGACGGCTGTGGATGGGGTGGCGGACGACGGCGGACGAAGGTGGGTGGGGTGGAGAGGGTGTTTTGGTGCCCACGGAGTACGAATGGGGAAAAGGGAGGTAGAGAGGAAGGGGGGAACCATGTAGTCAGGGCGCGCTTGTCTCAAATGCGAGGAAGTTTACAAACTTAGCCCTCGTTTCAAATTTCTACTACATCACAGCAACATTAGTCGGTTGGGGATAGGACGGTAATCTCGCATAGACCGAATATTTGCCGACGAGAGTTTGTTTTTGGCGCCCACCATGTATGAATATGAATCGGGGAGGGAGTCGATTTCGGTCGAGGGCACACTGTGTTTTGGCGCCCACCGTGTATGAATCCGGGTGAGAGGCGGTTACGTCACGTTTGGTTGAAATTATAAACCTACCCGTATCGAAACCTATAGAAATCCAGCAGATAGGCTTTGCGCGGCAGGGATAGGGAGTAGTGATTTCCATCTCGCAAATTTTGGTTTCAGGCGGTTACTGCGACTTTCCCCGTTTCGTTCAAATTTTGCACAGTGCACGTTTACCATGCCAACTCAATTCGAATCCCGTTTGTATTCTACTATTTTTTTCGGGCGGGATCCATTTTCAATTGGAATTACATTCTATACACATCATTTTTTTACATATATACTTTCAAAAGCACAACAAAGAATTCTGCTCCTTTATATGTATAATATGATTTACAAATACAACGATCTCGAAATCTTAAGGTTAAATTCGAAAAAAGTTAACCAAATTATGTTCTACTAAAATGTATGGATCAGTAATATCTACATATTAAATAACATAGATGTGCGTGAATTCGTATGAGTATGCATGTTTGATAGATCAATTTTGGTTCGAGTATGGATTACATGTATGATCATCTTGAATTCAAATATTTGAATCCCTTTTTTGTTCACTCCTTTCATGCCCATCTCTCTCGCATGCATGCTCCTTCAGGTAGCCATCACTCTCTTTTCTTCAGCTCACCCGCATGCTCACTTCATGTTTCTCCTATCCTCGCAAACATGGTCTCTCGACGTCTCCCTTGAGAAGTGTCACACTCTCCCTATCATTATACATTACATGGTTTTCAGTATCTCTCACGTCTCTACTGTTCTCTGGTATCACTCGGTACCTAAGCTTTCTTTTTCACCGCCACACACACAGTCTCCACTCGTCTTTCACTTTGTCTTTCTCTCTATGGGATTCTCTCACACACCCTATATGTCTCTACATATGACTCATACCACTAAAATTACTCTCTCTCTCCTGTAGAGACAACATTTGTTGCGGTCTCCTTTTCGTCTCCATCCCAGATCGACACCGATCAGACAACCCCGACTACCGTCTCCTGTCTCTCTCTCTCACAGACACACACACACACAACTCCTGCTTCCACCCCCTTCCCGACTACCGTCTCTCTCTCTCACACACAAAACTCTCACTTTCGCACGCCGACTCGTATTTCTCTCACAAGCATTTATCGACTAGCTAGCCTCTAGATAGGTTTATACACCCGCACACTCATGCTTCCACCATCGCATACATGTCTCTCTCTCGCTCCTTGTACCTATGTAGCTTTTTCTTCCCTTCTTGAGACACGCCCTCTCGATCGTGCACACACACACTATCGCCTCATTTTAAGTTGATACCTATCGCACACACACTACTTGTGTCTTTGTCACACATGCACTCCGTCCTCCTCCACTCTCCCTCTCTCTCACACACACATGGGCTTTTTGCAACAACTAGCAAGATGCCATGGGTTGCATGGAACATCAATATGCATTTGTATGAGTAGTTTATCTTGTGGGGGAAAAGGATGAACGAGGGAAGACCTTATTTGCAAATGTCGAGAGGGGTGTGGGTATCTTTTTGCAAAATTGCCATAGTTTCCTTCCTATCCGTCAAATATAGATCGGACGACCTATATTGCAGGATGGCAGGCACACGATCATCACCGACGATGCTTTTTAAAGAGTAGGGATAAAAAATAGAGTTGGTGATGATGGTGGGCCTGCCGTCCTGCAATGTAGGTCATCCGATTTATATCTGACGGATAGGAAGGAAAATATGTCAATTTACCCACACTCTTCACCACATTTGCAGATAAGGCCTTCCCTCATTCATCCTTTTCTCCCACGAGATTTTGATGTTCCGTACAACGCACGGGCATCTTGCTAGTAAGAGTAGAAATTAGACATATACCACTTCTCGAATCTTGAAACCAACAACATGCCTCCCATATCTCATCAAAACCGCCAAAGGAATATATTTTGAGTGAAACATAACATATTTTTAGTGATATACGTATTTCAAAACTAGACTTTTTTTCTATCAAATCGGTGAATATGTATTAATCTACTTTGATCGTGTGGCAATGCATTGTCACATTGCTAGTAGTTATTATAATTTTTTGGACACCAGACAAACGATGGAGTACATATACAAAGAGAAGAGGCGCACACATGCAGTCGGCCTCTTGTTGTCTCGCACACATGAGTGTTACGTAAAGGCGATGTTAACAAATAAACCCTAAAACTCTAGGTGCATGATTGCTGCAGTCGCGGGTACCGGGTACGTGGTGGAGCACCTTTGTAGGAGTTGATGGTCGGGACCATAGGTGAACGACTTGGAGTGCGGTGGCTCACCAGTTGCCACAGACTGAGTAGCCACGTTTAAAATATCGTTTTTTAGCGGGGTTAAGAGTTCCGATTTTAAATGGCACGTTATAAGTAGTAAGTAGTTTTTAGAACGATTGGTATGAAGCAAAAATGGAATTCATAGTACTACATACCTCCTTGGCGCATGGTTCTATGGGTTTATGTTACGAGATGTTGAACTTGGTAGTTCTAGGGCAAATACTATGGTTTAGATTTAGATGCTGGTTTTCAGTAATCGGAAGGGGAAACCCTTCTTTGATTAAAAAAAACTACTACCTCCATTCTGGTTTACTAGTCCCCATCGTACTTTGGATCAAAGTTTGTCCATGAATTTTACTTGTAAAATGTGAATGGAAAACGAGATTTTGTTATACCCAAACAAAAAAGGACCGGAGGGAGTGATTGCTCTCACACGGACGCGACCTCTCAAAGCTCAGGCATTGAACCGGCGCGCCGGCCAAGAGGGCCGCACTCGCTGCAGGCCCGGCTGAGCATGCTTCCTTGCCGCGTGCAACCAGCTTAAGATTGCCCCGCCAGCCTTCATTGAATCCACGCGTGTGCCGGCAACACGTCCTTCCGCGAGCCGGCAGGCATTTTAGAACACAAAAAATGACTAAAATATAATTAATTTACGCATGGTCTTAACTTGTTGTGCTCGCACTGGTAGCAGGAACTAGTAGAGGTTTTTCTTTATTTATAACTCTCCTCACATTTTTTTGGCTTTGAAGTGAATCATGGTTGTGGACATTATGTATGAATGTGCAGATATCTGTGAACATGAGTTTGATGTGGAAGTTGGACTTGGAATGTCGGGCTTGCGCGTGAACTATACCATGTCCAATGCTTCTCTGTTATTGTTTGGAAAGTAATTGCTATTATTACATGACCTGAAAAAAAACATTTTGTGCCACATCAGTAGATGCACAGACATCACAACAGGCGTGCTGACTGGATAAACATTTGAATCTAGCTATTATGAAGGAAATTTTGTATTGACAATAGTTTTAGATAGCAGGAGACGCCTAGCCTGCTCTGCCTCTGCTAGCTTATTTCTGGCTTCTTCCATCTCTTCTCAGGCTTGTGTGAAGAGAGCATCTGATTTCTCTTTTCGCTTCTTCAGGAACTCAGCTACATTCTCAAGGGCTGCTGCATGCTTTCTTTCAGCCTTTACTAATGCCACGAGGACACGAACAACTGACGACTCCACCTGGCTTGTGTGTAATCCAGCATCATCTGGGAATTTGCACCTTGTGTCTAATCCAACATCATTAGGGAACTGGCACCTTGTGTGTAATCCAGCCTCATTTTGGAAACATGATCTCGAGGTTGGTCATACTTCCCTCCTCGCAGGAACTGCATCCTGACATGAAGTTACTTCTTTTTTAGATCAATACTCAGAGAAACCTAGATCCATTTAGTAGAAGCCAGATAAACAGAACTCGGAGAAGTGAATTCAAAAGGAAAATAAATATAAAAACAGACAACAAGGTGAGAACACCCACTTCCTACATCAAGTTCAAAACGAAAGCATTAGGACGATTAAGACTCTTCTTATTACACATCGAAGAACACCACGCTTAAGAGAAACAGAAACTACAACATATACACATTGAAGAACACGAGGCTAAACGAAAGTAATTGAAAGGGTGTTACTTACCAAAGCTCGTTTTACAAGTTCGGTGCAGCTCCTCTTTAACTTGCCACGCTCCTTGAAGATGTCCCGAATATCCCGTGTTTGGTCTTCATTGCTCCTCTGCATGTTCACACTCATGGTTTCAAAATCTCAACATGGCAAGAAAAATACTACTAGTAATACTCGCACATCTTGTGGGCAACATTAAAGCACTCGTCTGCCGGCGCGTGGATGTAACTTCACTTAATTCCGTCAACCATTGCGCCTCCCACGACCTTCACCTCCCTCGCGCGGTCGCGCCCTTTGAGACTTCGACCGGCTAAAAATGAGAAATTTTTTTGCCTACTCCGCATGCATGATACTCCCTCTGGTCCTTTTTACTCCCGTCAACCGTTTGCAAAGTGTTTGACCAAATATATACTTTTTTTAAACACCACCTTATATTAATTAACCAGCCACACCAGTACACTCATTCAATACAATATTCACCACACAGGGCGGTACATTATTTACAAGAATACCATCTAATCTATTGTCAAAGCTATACTTAGCGATTAAGTGTGCCACCTTATTGGCTGAATGACTAATCTTTGACAATTGAAGATTGTTGATCAACTTCGAGATGCTCACCGCTTTCATCTTTAGGTCACACATAGCAGACCTGTCATAGTCCCCCGATGCAAGAGACGCTACCACAAAAGCGCAATCAGTCTCTAAAATTACAGGATTATGAAGAGAAATACCTATGTAGAGACCGGCAATGCAAGCCCTAAGCTCCGCTTCATCCACGCATCAATGAAATCCCACGACCAAATTTATACTAAAAGTATCAATATCTACAATACTGATTGTAATTAGTATAAGAACTACATTTTATAATGAGTGTAAAAATATTGATTTGACATTGTGAATGTTGATACTCCCTCCGTCTAGGTGAGTAAGTCATCTTAGGCTGTGCACCGTGACCAAGGAGGAGGGGAAAACGAGAGACATTAATGTTTATTTGCTAATTAAATAGTATTGCATGCAATGAACTAACCACTGCATGTCATGTTTGATAGTCTCAGGTCATTAAAAGCATGCACACCCTCATCTCTTATTGGTTGATATGTCAAGAAACAAGAAACGAGGTAGAAGTTAATGCACCGCGCCTACGTGTTTTGGGATTATTTGGTTTTCGTAAGATGACTTACACACCTAGCTATTAGAGTACCACTACCTCCCTTCTAGTTTAAAGGGCTCGACTCAAAAATTTCACCTACTCTTAGCAAGATAGTAGAGGTGGTGGAATAGTTTTTGAAGTCTGCAAAAGTACTCAACTAATGCTGTCGTTCTTCACAAAAAAATGTGTTTACCAATGCATGCATGAACACTAGTTAGTCTAACCCCCTCTCTTCTTTAATTCTTTGCCACATCAGCATGTTTGCTATTCCCGTGTACCAGCTAAGATACCACCATGATGGCCAGCCTTAATCATCGCATGCAATAATTTAGTGCACCTTGAAATATGAACATGTGTGGGGCGTGTATGTTTTTAATGACTTGAGACTATACCTAGCCCGGCATGCAAGATGACTTATTATGCACCGTTCCCCATACCTACAGGAAGCCTGTTCGTCTCCAAATCTTTTCCTCTCCATGTGTGGAAACAATATGCCTGCCAAACTCTCCTTCTCCCTCCTGCGGTCCCACCACTCCACCTCGTGTGAAAAAATCTGCATGCATGACTCTCCTCCCCCCACACTCGTCCAATCCGTTGTGACCAGCAATATTTCCACCCCTTCGCTCCCCCGTAATTTACTCCAACAAATATGCCCACATAGCTTTTACTTAACTTCAGGTGCATTGGGTCACTATACGGGCCCAGAAGTGTACTGGCCCACATGTCAGTGACGCAACTGGACCTGCAGTTAAGTTAGTGTAGCTTAGTCCATATCTTACGTAGGTGTGCCATTGCTCGCTATAAATACTGTGCCTCCCACGACATTGCTATCTCCCCCCCTCACGTTCACGTTCATCGCTATCTCCTCCCCCTCCTTCTCACGTCGACCACCATGGCATCTCCCCTCCCAAGCCCTAGGAGCCCCTCGCTGCATCGCGCGGACGGTCACGCGTCGCCTTTCCGTTCCTCTCCGCCACTAGTCGAGGAGGACATGTCGGCGTTCCGCTTCTCGCTGCTACGCGACGCGTCGCCGTTCCGTTCCTCGCCGCCACTAGTTGAGGAGGACGCGTCGGTGTTCCGCTCCTCGCCGCGACGCGACGCGTCGCCGTTCCGTTCCTCGCCGCCACTAGTCGAGGAAGACGCGTCGGTGTTCCGCTCCTCGCCGCGATGCGTCGAGGTGGACGCGTCGGCGTTCTCAGTCTCGCCGGCACGCGCGTCGAAGGACGCGTCGGCTCCCCGCTACGAGGAGAACTCTGCACCGCCCGCCGAGCCCCCCAGCCTTGAGGAGCTTTGGAAAGAAATGGATGTTGCCTTGTGGGAGGCTTTGCCTCCAGCAGAGCGCGCCAAAATAGAGGCGGAGAAGAAGGCCGGGGAAGAGAAGCGCACTGCGCAACAAGCTTTCTTTGAGATCTATGTTGCGTCCGAGAGAGTCAAGCAATTGGTTCTTTGGCAGAAGGCTCGTGTGAGGGCCGTGAGGTGGAGGAGGACGCCCGTGCCGACGCCCTGAGTGCAGTCAGGCCCAAGCGCCTCATCTACGCTTGGCGGTACATGGACCGGGTGCACACTTCCAGCCAGGAGGAGTAGCTGTTGGCGCCGGATCACCACACCGGTGAGATCACGCTCGCCCGCCGGCAAGCCGCCAATCATCACCTGCGAGTTGTGAGGCTGAGGAAGAGGCATTGTGTCGGCGCGCTGGGAAACGGCCGCGCACCAGGGCACTTGTGGCGCGCCGCAAGCGCTCCTGCGAGCGCCATGTCTTTTAGGAGGAGTATAATTTTTGTTTCGTAAGGCGATCTCATTAGTTTTGGGACGCAAATGATAAATCCCGAACGTTCAGGAATTTTTAGCGTCCTTAATTAAGTATGTAAAAGAGAAAGTTTGGAAACGTTGTGTATTATTATGCATTTTGCAAGTACATGCATATAGCACAAACTTTACTATATACTATCGGACTACACGTCTCTCTCAATATATGCTTGCAGACTGTGCTACTCCCTCCGTCCAGGTCAATAAGGCTGGTCATAGTGGGGAGTAACTTAGAGTAGTAACATGCAAACGTTACTACTCTATGTTACTACCCTTATAGTGGGAAGTGTCATATGTGTAGTAACATACACATATTCATTTATTGTCTTGTAGACTCATTTGGCATTGGAAAGCGCTATGTGATGGTAACATATTAGGTTACTCTATTTGCCTCTCTCCTCATTAACTACTTGCCACATCAACATTTTTGCTTATGTGGCATCTATGTTACTACCTATGTTACTCCCACTATGACCAGTCTAAGTCATCTTTGGTTGTGCACGGTGACCAAGAAGGAGGGAAGACTTGTACACCTAGACGGAGGGAGTACTACTATTACTTATGTACGTGCAAATGCACGTTTGAACATTATGATGCGGTTTTTGTAAAAGTGGAAAAACAACACTAGTCAAGCTTGTGAAACGATTCAATGCAAAGCAAATGCAAAAATGCTCGTTTGATTGTTTACTTTTAGCTTCCTTCTCTGTGGTTATTTCTCTGTGCATCGTGACCAAGGAGGAGGAGAAAACGAGAAACGTTAATGTTTATTTGCTAATTAATAGTATTGCATGCAATGAACTAACCACCGCATGTCGTGTTTGATATCTCAAGTCATTAAAAGCATGCACACTCTTTATCTCTTATTGGTTGATATGTCAAGAAACAAGAAACGAGGTAGAAGTTAATGCACCGCACCTAAGTGTTTTCGGATTATTTGGTTTTCGTAAGATGACTTAGACACCTAGATGCACCGCGCCTAAGTGTTTTGAGTAACATTTTATTAGTTAAATCTTTGGTCAAATTTTAGCACAAATTACAATGGTGAGGAATAAACCAGGACGGAGTAGTAGTTTAGAAGCCCAAATAAATGAGTGAGGCGCCTTATTGTTACTCTCCCACTGTGACTAGTCTTGTGGGAAAAGCTGGGGAAGCCGCCAAAAGAACTGGCCCTAGGAGTAGTAGCTAGGGATCGAGCGTCGGAGATGAACCGGAGAAAGTAAATGCAGAGAGATGAAATGCAAAAAAGACGGAGGGATGTGATGGTTGCTTGTCTGTTTATTTTACCAGGCCATTTATTACTGGGAGTGGTTCGCTTTTGTGATATGATGGCTTTACTGCCGCGCCACGAGGTGGGTGAGAGGTGAGACTCCCGTGCAGCGCCGCCCTCTACACTTGTACTACATCGGTCGTGGTTTATTAGTCCCCCATTGAATTTGACTGAAGATCTAACTAACAAAATGTTAGTGCATGTCAACAAAAACTATATCGTTGGATTCATATTTGAACATAGTTTTGAATGATATAATTTTAGGTGACATGCATCAGTATTTATCGTACTATATATAATGTTAGTTCAATTTTTGGTCGTACTAATCTATAGTAGTAAGGTGCCCGTGCGTTGCACCGAAGAGTGAAATGCATTGATCGGGGAGTTGGTTATTTTGACAAAGGATGTGGGGGTCATCTCATGTGTAACGGGTATCGATATGTTTCTTCGGATATTATCTCATCTCTAGAGCTCACAAACATCGGGGTGAAATAGATAAAAAGGTATCTTTTGCAAACAAAAGCGTTCAACTGTTCAACCTGCATCCAAAACTTGTGAAGAAATAACACTTATTGTGCTTTGCAAGAAATGATCTTTAAGAATTAGTTTTTGAGTATCGATTGTTATACAGGTTGGCTACAGATGACATGGCACTTTCTTATAGTCAACCGTTGGCTATACTATTAAGTAATATTAACCATGCCCTTATACACCTAGATGGAGGGATTAAATCAGGATGACTTGCAAGGGGGCAGAGGAGATGTAAGAAATGATTCATCGTAAGTCTTTCACCAGTACTGTAGTAAAAAGTCATACATGGAAGATTCTACACTAAACCATAAATGGATACACTTTTATTCATGCGCGATACTCCAATAGAGCAAGATCCTGCATGGAAGTCTCCACATGCTTAGACAGCGGATTACATTGAGCGAAGACTAATGATCAACATTTAACTTGATAATGCGTATTTTTTTAGAAGAACAGGGAGGCTCCTCCCCGGTTCCATTATCAAATGAAACCCAAAGTGTCTTACATCAGCTCACTGAGAGGAGCAGTTCAAAGGAAGGGCTGCGGCGAAAGCCACTCAAGTTTAACGACAAGCTTACAGAATCAAAAGCGGCAAAGACACGGGCCATAAGCGCCCACACACACACTACATGTTTTCTAAGTGCGCTTGATAATGCGTATGTCCAGGTGAACCTCCTTGGAGTCCCCGTGCATCGAGTCGGCGGGTAAAGGATAATATGGATGCCATGGGTTTTCCAAGTCCACATTGACGGGATAGTCCCAGCTCCTCAGATTCTAAGTCTGTCCGATGAGGCTGGTTTTGCCGCCCACGTGACCTGGAGGGGTAGTAACATTGACCATGCACCCGTACATCTGCCTCATGTCAGTGTCAGCGTCAGCGGCGACGCCCCTGACGCATGCTACAAAGATGGGGCGGCAGCCTACGCGGGCCTCGCCGGTGCCCACGATCAAGAGGAAGACGCTACCGTCCTCCTCCGAGACTAGCAGGCGGAGGTGATCCTCCAGCGACTCCGGCATGGTGAACCGGTAGCACGTGTCGTACTTGATGTTCTCCACCAAGGGCCAGCAGTGACAGCTGCATGCATCCGTGAGGTGATGCACCATGTCCGCCGGCGAGCCACAAAACGGCATCGGGCACTCATAGCAGTGGACGAAGGGCTCCTTGGAGGCATCGACCAGGCCGTCCATGAAACGAGAGTGGCTGTAGGGGATGTTGCACCAGTTGAATATGTGAGCAAGTTACTACGAGATTTAATCCGAATAAGCACAAAATAAGTCATGACGGCTATAACAGAGATGAAACTAATCATGTGTACTAGCATAGTTGTAGGATACAGAGTAGAAACATGAATTCTACCATGATTTCGAATAGGAAGGACAGAAACACATACGGTGCAACGGGAGCAGCACCGTTGGCATGGAGGTTGTCGTCCATGTCATTGAGGAAGAGGTTGCCGAGGTTGGGGAAGAAGTCGTCGTTGGTGAAGTCGTGGCTGCTAGCAATCGCGAGAGTGCGCTCCCCAGATTTCAACAGCGCCCACCGAATGGAGAGCAGGAGGGAGTGGCTGTAGGGGACGTTGCGGCCGCCGAATGGAGCACAGGAGTAGCACACGAAGCAGTAGATGGTGTCCTTACTAGTACTCCCTAGTCTCTATCTATCTATATCTATATATATCTACTCTTATAGAAAACCGAGTTGGTGATGATGGTTTGCCTGCCATCTTGTAATATAGACCGTCCGATCTATATCTGACGAATATAAATCCAACTATGACAATTTTACAAAAGATACCCGCACCTCTCTCCACATTTACAGATAAGGCCTTACCTCGTGCTCCTCCCTATGTCTCTATCTCTACAAGTACTTTTTTTTATAACAAATCGAATAGTGCTGCGCCGTCCGCTGCACGCCCAGCTGAACACGCCTCCTCGCCTCCATCATCACCAACTGAGTCTTTTATAGTAGTAGGAGTAGAGAAAAAACCGAGTTGGTGATGACGGTGTGCCGTGCAATGCACGGGCATCTTGCTATTTTTTTTGCATAGAAGTCCAAACACCACGTAGACACGGTCTTTGAGCACGGTTCGTAGTCGTTCCACGATCGGGCATCGAAGTTTGTAACTATTTTAGATTAGAATATACTACTCCTCCGGTGCTAGTAGTAGAGCAGAGTCCTACTCTACTACTCTACTCTAGCAAGCTAGGGCATAGTACTGTACTAGGTACTGTAGGGAGTACCAGTACTGTGATCACTCAAGCAAGTTGTCTGGCATCGATATGACCCTACGCTGGTGGTATGTGTCTCATAAGTCAAGCAGCATGCTGTAGTCATCATCACCTATCCACTTCCCGCAGCACATATTCGCTTCTCCATCTTTGTCCGCACATAATCTCGTCCAAGCTTCCATCCCCGCTAAGGCGCCTCCCCCCCTCGTCCGAAATCCAAGCACTAACAATGGCAGAACCGAGCAGCGTCCGCCGAAAGAGTGGCTGGAATTCGCTCCCCACAGAGGTAATCAAGCTCATTGTTTCGCGTGTGGACAATCTCAGTACCATGTCGCTCGCCGCGTGCTCGTCGAGGCTTTACCGTTTACTCAAAGCCCTCAGGCCTGAGCTTTTTAAGCCAGCTCCTTGCTTGCTGATGCCGCTTGATATTCAGAAACGGCGTGTCACGCAGCATAACGATCGTAGGGTGGCGAGCATCAACCCCCTTCACTGCGATCTGATCCCTGTCAGCCTCATCTACATTAACGGTATGTACTGGGTCGGCGTGAACACGTCTTGCATGGTGCTCGTCGACGATCGCGGCAGCTGGATGCTCGTGGAGGTCTACACCTGGCGATTGATCCCCCTTCCTTTGATTAACACTGCACTGTTTTGGCACCGCGGCCCAGAATACTCGGAATCTTACTGTAGCCAACATGATACCAAGTTTGATTTTCTCAAGGTTGTAATCTGCCAAGTGCCCACAAGATCTGGGAATTATAAAGATTTCAGGCTAATTGCGTTCTTCAACCGCGGTCTCGCCTATCTGACAGGTCACTGTGGTAAGTGGATAAATCTGCACGTCCATCGCAGGATCATACATCCTCCATGGTTCTCTAATGCCATTGAACACAAGGGCTTCATTTACGCTGTCGACTCCTTCTATGGCTGGACGTATTGCTGGCCTACTCCAGTCATCGCTACAAACGGCTGTTACAGCAGTATGTTACTTTCCTATGATATCATGATGGGTTGCTTATATTACTGTTAACATTTATTGAAAAAATATTCATGCTCATAACATGCTGTTCTTAAGATTGACTAAATCAAGAGCCCTTTTTTATTTGACTCCAACTTGATATGATGTTGTAGGCCGCCTGGTGTCCCTACCCTTCCTAATCCCAGAACCTTTCAAAGAAAAGCGGCATGGCAGTTGCAGGTGGTTCCTGGCTCGATCAGACGACGACGAAAGATTGATGATCGTTTGCACGTACCGGAAGTGTTGTTTCGCGGAATACAATCACAGTCACTGCAAGGTCTTTGAGCAGGATCCCAGCTCCTCTGGGCCTTCAGGAATTTTTGGCTGGAGGCTGGTAAGTAGCCTTGGCACACATTCTCTTTTTGTCGGACTGAATTATCTGATTAACCAGGAGATAACCGACGACAAGGATCATGATGGCAGCGCAGTTTCGTTCATCAGGCAATACTGCGTGTACACATTATACCATGCGTCTCTGCATGCACCATACCTTGATATGTGCCGCCATGCTCTACAGCCCAAAGTAGGAGAGAGGGTCGCAAGTATCAGACTTCGACCTGCTGGCTGGAGTTTCCCCCGTCAGGCACCCATCTGGTTCAAGCCGTCAGCCAATCTCCACAGCTTAATAAATAGTAACATCTAACTCAACCAGTTAGTTAGATGCGTACACTTGGTGTAGTAGGATCTTTATTTAGTTTGATGCATACACTTGTTCTTTTTTGGTAGCCCTTTTGTAATGATGGCTGATGTTTGGTTTGGAAGAGAGAGCTGTGTCTTCACTCTTCTGGCCCGCTTACTGCTTCTGTTGCACCTCCAGCCCTGGTTGTTGCTGCTGCTGTTTTCAATGTACAATCAGTAATATATTTCGTCTATTGGTTGAATATAAATGTGTTGTTAAAACGACAAACACAATGTTTTGGAAGTCGTTGCACGGTTCGATCCTTTAGTTCCCCGTACCGTACGTAGCTCATACTATTTTTCGCATGGAACACAT
This sequence comes from Triticum dicoccoides, assembly GCF_002162155.2. Lineage (NCBI taxonomy): Eukaryota > Viridiplantae > Streptophyta > Magnoliopsida > Poales > Poaceae > Triticum > Triticum dicoccoides. The sequence continues at coordinate 685,221,817 of NC_041385.1, read as the reverse complement.
TTTCCACTTGTTGATAACATGCAGCCCACTGATGAAGGCCCAATAGAGAAGCCCATAATTAACTGGAAGGGACGCTCTCACATGAATCCGGCCCAGGTACATGCTCATGGTCCCCTAAACATAAATAAGTAAATAAATAAATAAAGCTAAATGCTCATGCACCAGTTCTTTGGGAAAATAGGTAGCCCAGTATTTCTTTTTGAGGAATACCCGAGCTAGGCCTATTTGTTTTCTCCGAATTACTGGGCTGCAAATCTTTCAAGACGAGCAAATGGGATATTAGTTTTTTTTAATTTTGTTCTTCACTGATATCTTATATGTATTTCATTGGATTTAACATGACATAGTACTAACTTATTTTTAATTTTGTTTTAGTATGGCTATTAATTTTTGGATTAAGAATATTTCGTTCCCCAGCAAAAATTTCCCACATATTTAGTTAATTTTTTGACCCTGGTATTGACCAGAAAATGGCCGGCAATTCTAAAAATGGAAAACAGGCTGCAATAAATTCCATATGAATTAGAAAATGAGTAAAAATGATAAAAACAATAGCAAATGGGCTGTACACGCCACAGATTTTGAGGTTGACTTGTTTACGCAAGGCTTTGTCAGTGAACACACGATTCTAGCCGTCGTGCTTCTTCAATATCTGATCTTCCTGCTCCAGCCGCCTAAACTAGCGCCGGCGGGACTGCCTGCTCCCTCCTCTTATGGCCCGCTGTGATGCCGCGCAGGCTTCCACGGCCCACCCTACTCCCTCCGCTGGCCTGGCCGCACGCAATCAACTGCCTCCTTATTACGTGAAAAAATGATTCCTCCCACTGACATCTGTGGTGCACCGGTTGGGAGGCTGACCTATGGGCCTACTACATTGACGCGTACGCAGGGCTTGTCAACTTAGTCAACAAACGATTCTAGCAACAGTGACCCTTGGATTTGAATCGAACGGTCCTGTTGCTTCTTCAATCGCTGCTCTTCTTGCACCAGCCGCCCAAACCAGCGCCGGGGAGACCGCCTGCTCCTGCCTCCAGTGGCCGGTTGTGCTGCCGTTGAGGCCTCATCGCCCCCTACTACTCCCACCGCTAGCCAGGCCCTGCGGCGACGGCAGCCTCACACCGCAGCCAAACCAGTGAACCCTGGTACTCCTCTCCGCGTGGGCATCCACTGCCGCGTCTTCCCCAGCTCCGCGTCGTCCCCTTCCTAGGTCTCGCCGTCGTCCACCGCCTTGGTGCTCTCCGTGCGGCGTGGTCAATATGGTCAACAACATTCCATCGGGAGAGTACTGTACGTGTAAAGGCTGACAGCTGGGTCCACGGCCACAACCCAGTTTTTTTGTGATTTGCCAAGTAAGTCGCTTTGTCAGGCCTTTTGGGCTGCAAATATTTCAAGAAGAGGAGAGATTTCAATCGGCTGGCCGAGAAAATGGTCCATCAGTAATGAGAAATGGGATGTACATTTTTAAAGCACATCAAACCGGCAGTTAGTTTCAATTTTTTTTCATTTCGAGATTTTAAATTACATTAATTTTTATGCGTGGAGAATTTGTTGGATTTTATATTGATATACATTTATTTTTAAAATCAGTTTGAATGTGAGTCGAAATTTTGGGATTAAAAACAGTTCAGACCGCACCGAAATATGCAAAATTTCGTATAAGTTTTTAACCGTGGCCACAATATGGGCTGTAATGCTAACAAAAAGAATATGTGCTCCAAAAAAACCCTTAAGAATTAGCAAATGGGCTGTAAATTATTAAAAATAATGGCAGATGGGCTGTATGCTGTTTTCCACAGATTTGAGGCTTTCCTAAAAAAAGGTTGACGCACAAGCAGTGATTGTTGGATGGCCATCGAACGACCGTCGTGCTTCTTCAATCTCTGCTCTTCCTGCTCCAGTTGCTCAAACAAGCGCCGGCGGGACTGCCTGCTCCCTCCTCCCCGCGGCCGGCTCTGACAGCTCGGACCCACCAGTTATATCTTCGTACCCAAGGAAGTGCCTCCTTATTACGCACAAAAAATGAATACTCCCCTTGTTAGCTGGGACCCAGTATAGTGGCAGGCTGACTTGTGGGCCTACTAAGTTGACGGGGACGGAGGGCTTTGTCAACTTAGTCAATATGCATGATTCTAGCTCCAGTGATCGTATGATGTCCATCCAATGGCCGTAGTGCTTCTTCAACCTCTGGTCTTCTTGCTCCAGCCGCCCAAACCAGCGCCGCTCGTGCCTCGTGCTCCTGCCTCCCGTGGCCGGCTGCGATGCGGCGGAGGCCTCACCGCCCCCTACTACTCCCACCGCTGGCCAAGCCATCCCTCTACTCACCCACACCCCCTGTTATTCTGCGGTGATGGCAGCCTCACACCGCAGCGAACCAGTGAACCCTCGCAATCCTCTATGCGTGGGCATCCACTACCGCGTCTTCCCCGGCTCCGCGTCGTCCCCTTCCTAGGCCTCGCCGTCGTCCACCGCCCTGGTGCTCTCGGCGCAGCGTGGTCAATGTGGTCAAGGAACGACTTCCATCGGACGTGGACTGTACATGGAGAGGCTGACAACTGGGTCCACGGCCGCAGCAAGGAAGTGCCTCCTTATTACGCGCAAAATAATTATTCCTCCATCTGACAGCGAGGACCCACCGGACGGGCCACCATATTTAGCGAAAAAACGTTTCCCCCTGGCTGCTGGGACCCACCAGCTACACCTTCACACGCAAGGAAGTGCGTCTGGGCAAACAAAACAAAACGATTCGCCCCCCTGACTGCTGGGACCCACCAGCTACATCTTCACACACAGGGAAGTGCGTTCGGGAAAAAAAAAACGATTTGCCCCCCTGACTGCTGGGACCCACCAGCTACATCTTCGCACGCAAAGGAAGTGCGTTCGAGCAAAAAGAAATGATTCACCCCTTTGACTGCTGGGACCCACCAGCTACATTTCCGCACGCAAGGAACTGCCTGACAGTCAGGACCCACCTTGTCGAAGCGTACGTAGCGTTGTCATTCTGGTCGCGAACTTGTACGTACATATATACTAGTCGATGTAGAGGCGCACACGTGTCGTAGTAGAGGCGCGTACGTGTCGTAGTAGAGGCGCGCACGTAGCATGTACACGTACATACGATGGCCAGGGTGCAAGAAAGAAAATACGGCCACGTATGTGTACATACGGGTGGGGTCTCGAACGCCTAGTCGCGCATATGTATGGCGAGGGCTCGTGTTCATGGGGAGGCAACGAAATGCGTCGTGTTCATGGGGAGGCAACAAAATGCGTCGTGTTCATGGGGAGGCAACAGAATGCAAAGTGTTCATGGGGAGGCAACGAAATGCGTCGTGTTCATTGGGAGGCAACCGAACACGTGGGAGCCAACCGGCTTGGACGGAACAGGCGATGGAAACGAGGCCTGGCGTACCGTAGAACGGAGGAAACGGACCTCCTACGGTCGAAATGGGGGTCCTGTTGATCGGGAGGGGCGTGGCGTACCGCAAAACGGATGAAACGGACCTCCTATGGTCGAAACGGGGGTCCTGTTGATCGGAGGGGTGTGGCGTACCGCAAAACGGACGAAACGGACCTCCTACGGTCGAAACGGGGGTCCTGTTCATCGGGAGGGGTGTGGCGTACCGCAAAACAGGACTCCACGGGATACTATTCATCTCCACCGTCGACCTCCTCCAGCCTCCACGGGCTCCTGTTCATCCAGCCACCACCGCACGCTACTCCACCGGCTACTGTTCAACCACCCCTCCACGGGCACCCCTCCACCGTCTACTGTTCATCCATCCCTCCACACCACGGGGTCCTGTTCAACCACCCCTCCACAGCCACCCCTCCATCGTCTACTGTTCATCCAGCCCTCCACACCACGGGTTCCTGTTCATCCAGAGGCAATGCCACCGCTCACTGTTCATCCAAACCCTCCCCGTAACGCTCACTGTTCATCCCAGAGGCAGCATCGATCGGCTTCCGTTAGCAGCAGTAGCGAAGGAATCGCTCCATCGGGTTCAGTTAACAGCCATCGATCGATCGCTTGGGTTCAGTAACGCGTAGCCTGTAGTGCAATCGCTCGGGTTCAGTTAGAGCCCAACGCCTCGCTCGGCTTCAGTTAGAGCCAACGCCTCGCACACACGCACATACGTACGAGAGAAACGCGCATCGCTCTGCCCCCGACCTCCCACCGTAACCGGCAACTCCCTGAAATTTTCCTCCCCCTCGCTTCTACCATGATTTTTTTCGTCATGGACGGCCCAAAGAATGTCATGCAGCTGCGTCTCCGGCTCGCCCAGGACGAAAAGCCCATTTTCTGTCATGATTTTTTGTCATAGAAGTAGGAGCCCACCACATCTATGATGATACCGGGTTTGGTCACAATTATCGTCATAGAAGTGTCATATGTATGACATAATTTTTTTCCGTTCGGGCCCAAAATGTCACGGATGTGTCTTTTTTCTGTAGTGCTAGTACCACTTTGTGCGGAGGTCCAGACAACAGAAAGCGCAAGAACTTTTGAGTGGATTCCACGTTGGCATCTATTCCATGGAATTTGGTCTTTCCAAGGTCTTGCTTTGCACGCCAGCCCGAATTTAAGGTAGCAGCCAGGGATTAGTTAAACATTGCTGCAAAACCAGCATATTAGTAGTAGTACTCGCCTGCACCGAGGTAAGAAAGGCTGGATCGTTGCTTTTGGATAAAAATAAGAAGAAAAGACAAGGGATCATCCCTGTATGTGCACCGCCCGAACAGGAAATTTCCAAGCTTCATGCGTCCTTAGTGACCAGGGGTCACAGGCGACCCGAGGCTAGTGCGTCTCTGGTTTGGACGCAACCTCCATGGCTCTCGGCTGTTCGGGCGTTTTGCTGCTTAACGGCCACCGCGCATGAACTCTCTTTATCCGATCTAAGATCAGATTTGACCTCGGAGAAACCTACGAAAAATAGTGATCCAAGAATAACAATTCTTAAAGAAATTAAGTTGTATGGAACAGATCTAACTGAAAAAAATATCACCTGATTATCCCATCGGTCCGTGATGATCACCCAGCAGGCTCTCAATGAAAGCACCAATGTCGGTTCAATATCCGGCGTATCTCATAGTAGGGGTCCTAAGCTAGGCGTCTTGGAGCGATGGTAACATGGACACGGGGTTATACCCAACTTCGGGCTCTCTTGATGAGATAATACCCTACATGCTGCTTTTGATTGTATTCATATAGGTGTAGTACAGAGTACATGTATCTACCACGAGATTGTAGTAATGAATATGACATTGTCTATTGACTAGCCCGACCTCGGTTTATATAAGACACCAGAGGCCTAGGGTTTAGGAGAGTCCTTGTCTTGGGCGCCAAGTCTTGTGGAGTCTTCCTTGTATGCGGCAGGGGTTGTCCAAACTGGCCCATGAGTATACGACCATGGGGGTCCTCGGCACAATCCAACTGACCGGGAGACGACATGGTGAGTACCCCCTAGTCCAGGACACCGTCAGCCGGCCCCTAGGCCGAGTCGCATCTTGGAGACGTTGAAATGCATGCGCCAGTGTGTCGAGTCCGGAGGTGGCGGTAGGTACTGGGTCACGGTCCAGATGACGAGGAAGTCGGCCAAGGCCTAAGACCCTATCATGGTGCGGGGCTCGTAGAGGATGGTGTGGCTGGCTAGCTCGAGCGCCCACTTGGTGACCCGGCCAGAGGCACCCTGGCACCCGATGATCTCGCCGAGGGGAGCTGTGCTGACCACGGTGATGACATGCTCTTGGAAGTACTGCTTCAGCTTCTTGGCGGTGAAGTACACGCTGTAACACATCTTCTGGTAGTGCGGGTAGTTCTGCTTGGAGGTGGAGAGCCCCTCGCTCAGGTAGTGGACCAGACGTTGGACGGCTTGTACCTTGCCCTTCTCTGGTCGCTCGACCACCAGCACCATGCTGACCGACCGTGAGGTCGCGGCTATGTAGAGCAACTGCGGCTCCTTGTCGGCCGGCGCGGCCAGGACTGGTGCGGTGGAGAGCATGCACTTGTGGTCTCGGAAGGCCTCGTCCGCCTGGTCATTCCATTCGAACGGTGTCGTCTTCTTCATCAGCTGGTACAGGGGTAGGGCCCTCTCGCCCAGCCGGCTGAGAAATTGGCTGACCGAGGCCAAGTAGCCGGTGAATTTCTGGACATCACGCAGCCGAGCCGGCTTGCACATGCGCTCGATGGCCTTGATCTTCTCCTGGTTCGCCTCAATGTCGTGCTCCGAGACGAGGAAGCCGAGTAGATTTCCGGTCAGGACGCCGAAAACACATTTCTCCGGGTTGAGCTTGACCTTGTATTCGTGGATGTTGGCGAATGTTTCCTTCATGTCGTCGAGGAGCGTGAGGTGCTGCTTGGTCTTCACCACGAGGTCATCCACGTAGACGTGGATATTGCGGCCGAGTTGCGGTAGCAAGCATTTCTGCATGCAGCGCTGGAAGGTGGCGCCGGTGTTTTTCAAGCCGAACGACATGGTGATGTAGCAATACGCCCCAAAGGGCGTGATGAAGGACGTCTTCAGGGCATCGGCCGGGTCCAGCTTGATCTGGTGGTAACCAAAGTAAGCGTCCAGGAAGGACAGGAGCTCGCACCCGGCAGTCGAGTCAATGACTTGGTCGATCCACGGGAGGGCGAACGGATCCTTGGGGCAGGCCTTGTTAAGGCTGGTGTAGTCGATGCACATCCGCCAAGTCTTGTTCTTCTTTGGGACGAGGACTGGGTTGGCCAACCACTCGGGGTGGAACACTTCCATGATGAAGCCGGCCGCCAAAAGCTTGGCGACCTCTTCACCGATGGTGTCGTGGAATTGTCATGTCAGATGCCCTAGTGAAAGGACTTAGTCGTGGAGCCATCGCAACTAAGAAGCTTGAAGGGGTTAATCAAGACAAGAGACACGAGAGGTTTATACTAGTCCGGCCCCTTACTGTGAAGGTAAAAGCCTACGTCTAGTTGTGATTGGAATTATGTATGTCTCGATAACCAGGAAGCAGAATCGCTTGACCTAGCTCTCAAGAAGTTGTTTTTGTGTCGTGAACCGCCGCCGGGTTGTCCCCTTATATACTAAGGTCGACGCCCAGCGGCTCTACAGAGTCCCGTCCGGCTTATAGATTGTATGTGGCTCGGTCTCTTAATCTTTCTTGCCTTACAATACAAGTTACATGATCAAGGCGGTTTAACACTACGGGCCTTAAGTCACCGCTGGGCCGTTGGGACTTTACTAAGCCGCCGTCTTCAAGCTTGAGCTTCTGTCTTCAAGAATGCTTGTAAGTATAACCCGGCTCCTCTTGGCGGGTGATACTAATAGTTATATCCCCAACATTAGGCCCTAGAGTGATTTGAACTAGTTCATGTCAGTCTTCAATATCTAAGAAAAAGTTCTCCGCCTCTTATTTAAGAAGATTCATGTAACCCGCCATGACGTCATCCTTCAAATTTGTGGTAACCCGCCATGACGTCACCTGTCATAAATGCACGCTTTGTCCAACACATCTCAATGCATCTTTGTCTTAATGACCATCCGAAAATCGAGGCGCCTTTGTAGTTGAATAATTATATTTTTCAGCCTCCTCGTTTTTCGCACCCACTTCACAGGTTTTTCCTTATAAATAGACCCGACTAGGTCTTTCTTCATTCTTCCCTTTTCTCATCTTCTTCCTCTCGCCCCTACTATCGCTCGAGCTCCGCCGCCGCCGCAGCGCACCTTCGTCTCCGTCGACTTTGGCCGCTACATCAACCTGAATCCGTCCAGAGAACGACGGCGCCCCTCTGCAACAGATCTACCGCTATAAGTTTTCCCCTTTCTGCCTCTTAGATCCATGCTAGGGCTAGCGAGTTCCTCTGTACAGCTCGTAGTTCATCTCAGTTCTTCGTGTTTCTTCTACTGTGGCTTCTTTTGATCCAACAGTGGCATAGATCTCGTGCGGTAGCTGTTCTGCATCCATTTTAGGTACTAGCAGATCCTCTTTCTTTGTAAAGAATCCCCATTAGAACGCACGAACTCCTCTGTACCATGTTTCTAGGTCTAGAAAATTTTCTTTTCTGAACCTTGGTTTGATCCAAAATAATTACTGCAAACTGTGGAACTTGTTTGTCCTGCACTTAGGAAAAATCCATAACTTATTGAACTTGCTAGTCATGGCGCCTCTGACTGCCGGTTTAAGGAAGTGATAATATGAACTTCTCCTATTAGTGGAAATAACGTTGATGGCTTTAACACACTTATGACGGCTTACGTAACCCGGATGGAAATATCCTTATACCATTAGGCCCCTTCCTAAGTCGCCATAGTTCATTCCAGCAATGCTTTTCCTGCCCGGCTTAAGTTTGAACCGGCCTTATTTATCTTGTATTTAGGTTTTCAAACATAATGGCGCCCAAGGCACCTACCACTTGCAATTGGGTGAAATCCATTGTTATCGACAACACCTTAGATGACTTCGTCAAAACCGGCTATCTGCCCAAGAAAGAAGTCATGCCTTACCGTGCTCCTCACCCGGACGAAGAAATCCCTCAGCCCAAGGATGGAGAGGTGGTTGTCTTTACTGATCATATGAACCGGGGTTTTACTCCTCCCGGTTCAAAAAATTTCAGGGACGTGCTGAAGTTCTTTGACCTTCGCCCACAAGACATTGGACCCAATTTCGTGTCTAACATCTGCAACTTCCAAGTGTTCACCGAAGTTTATCTTGGTGAAGAACCAAACTTGCTACTTTTCAGAGAGCTGTTCTATTTGAACCGCCAGACAGAGTGTGCCAGCGGTCAGAGCTTGGAACTTGGTGGAATTTCAATTCAGCGCCACAGGGATGCACTTTTCCCTTATGCCAACCCGCCAAGCCATCCAAAAGATTGGAACATGACGTGTTTCTACTGCAAGGACACCTCCTCGGCTGACGAGAATCCTCTGCCCTGCTTTCGTGCCCTCCGGCTTGACACCAATCATCACTTGCCTGACAAGATTACCACCGCAAAACGCAGATCCCTATCTCCTACTATAGCCAAGATTAAAGCTCTGTTGGGGAATGGGTTGACGGGCATTGACCTGGTTCGAGTCTGGCTTACCTGGCGGGTTATCCCATTAAGCCGCCGCACCGTCTTAATGTGTGAATACACTGGCGCCAAGAATGACCCCCTGCGCCATAGCCCTGACGACTTACCTGCTCATATTGTTGATGACATGACCAAATCTCTTCTCAACGAGAGTCTGGCGGATTATGGCAGAGTGGGTCTAGCCCCGTTCTGCAAAGACAACCCAGCTCCAAAGGTAAAAAAACACCCATATAAAAATGTTTACCTTATTTTCTTAATGCTTCATCAATATTCATAATATGCTTAATCCTTGCAGGCGAGTGACAAATTTTGGAAAGTTAAATATGATCATGAAGCGGCTAAGAAAGCCAGGAAAGAAAAGAGAGCTGTCAGGAAAGAAGCTGCACAAAGGAAGGGCAAGAAAGCTACTGCTTCCGACTTGCTTCGGCTGTCAGACTCTTCTGAGTCAGAGGTAGCCCTTGACTCCCTTGGCTTATTTTAATCATCTTATTGACACTGATCATCAGCAGGAGGAAACTGGGACGAGCTGGAGCAAGGCTGATGAGGTAACTATTCTTTCCTCCGACTCCGAGCCTTTGCCAAGACAGAAAATCCGCAGGGTGACCCGGAAAGTAAGATTTTCTCATCCTCTAGCTCATCACGATCCTCAATTTCTTTTGAAGCGGCAAATTCATGAGAGCCGGAGGCAGACCCAGACTAGCAAGGACGCGTAGCTCTCCTCCGGCTTACCAAATACTCCAAAGAAATGCTGAAATGAGGTTACCTCTATTTTAACTAAGTTTTACCCCTTAGCGGGTCTCTTTCGTCAACCACTCAATTCCTCTGACTCGGATTATCAGGATACCTCCCCTCCCTCCGGCGAGTCATTGCAGTCCAATTTGCCGACTTTCAAGACTGTACCAGGGTATAACAAGCCACTTGCTTTTGCAATTATTGCCATCTTCTTACTTCTGTATTAATCTTTTGATTTGAATGCAGTGGTCAAGCTAAACCCAGCAAGAGGGTTAGGAAGAATAAGCCGGCTGATGAGAGAGTCGCCACTGATGAGCCGGCTCTTGAAACTACCATGCCGGAGCTAAGAACTCATGAGCTGCCACCTGAACCAGCACAAGATGTGCCACCTCCTGCTGACCTGCCTACTGACCAAGGTGCTTCCGGGTCAGAAAAGCCCCAACCTCCAAGCCCAACCCGACGACTGATCCTTCCAATACAGATGTTGAAATTACGGGAACTGGCCATGTTAACCCGGGAAGGCCAACCGTACTGGCCAAATGCTCCGCCAAGGAAGAACTTCTGGACCAGCGCCGACTCAAGATGGACGTCACCAATTACACTGATATGAGTATTGGAGATATCTTCTCTGGTTATATTAGCCAAGTGCACAACAACCGGACCCTCGAGATTGACATGGTGAAGCAAATGCATCATAAATTCGAGGTATAACTTGTTTTTGTCTTGTTCCTTATCTTTCAGTATATTAGTCCCCAAGTCACCTGCTTAAGATACTTATGCTGTAGACTTAGAAATAAATTTGTCAACATAAAAAAGAATAAACTTCCAGCTTACCATGTAGTCCCCAAGGGGCGGCTTAACCAATATGGTTGAGCCGGCTCTCTATAAAGAGTCTTTTAAACAACAATATGCATTAGTCCCCAAGTGCCAAGTGTTATTGTTTACAAAATGCTTGGGACTTACTTCATATGAATCATCATATAATTAATCGTCATGGAAAAGAAAAACTCTGCAAGACATTAGCCCCCAAGTGCTAAGTACATTGCTAGCAAAGTGCTTGGGACTTAAATACGGCATAAACAACTTACTTGATTATATATTTGTACAGGCTACTACGAGTCAACTTGAATCGGAGGTGACCAATTTGAAGAGCCGCCTTGAATTCCAAGAGTCAGAACTTGAGAAGGCCAACAGTAAGTTCGAGTTTAGTGTTTCTGAACAGGAGAAACTTAAGAAAGAGTTTGAAACTGAAAAGAAAGCCTGGGCAGATGAGAAGACCGCATTGATAAGCCGAGCTGAAAAAGCAGAAACGGCTCTTGAAGAAGTCACTGGAGAATTTTCCGGGTTAATGCACCATATCTCACAAATGGTCGCTGCCATCTTTGGTAAGTCGCCTTGCTGTTGTGTTTATATTGTAAGTCGTGCAATAGAGTGTGCCAGAATTTAACCTTTCTGAGTATGCTTTGTACAGGCCCCAGAAGCACAAATTTAAACCACAACATGCTGACGAAGTTAAAGGCTGTGTATACCATGGTGGAAAAATTGTACACCGGGTCACAACGTACCCTTGCTTTGGTGGCCTTATCCAATGAAGTGCCAACCCTCCTACCATGGGTCTTGATTAAGCTGTCAGTTTTGCCGCAACGGATCAATGAATTGAGAAGGTCAGCTGCAAGAGCCGGAGCGGTAAATGCTCTAAGCCGGGCCAAGGCCTGGCTACCTAAACTAGACCCGGAAGATATCGCCATTGGTTATCCATGTCTCAAGGAAGATGGCACGTCATTTGAAGAGGCAGATTTCCTTGCCTGTGTCAAAGAGGTACGCCCCGTGGCGACTCTGATAGCCTCTGAAGTGGATTATACCAAGTACCAGGCGGGTTATGATGAAAAAAATCGAAGGATTCCAACACCTGAATATGACGTGACCAGTCTGATTCCCCCAATTCTTAAGCATATCTTTGCTCCTGAAGTTGACCCGGCCGGTCTTGTTGACGATGAAGCAGAATTTGAAGCCTTAAAGAACATTAACTGGTCATCATCAACCTTCCAGGAAAAGGAGCAGAGCGAAAGCGCGAAGAGGGCTAACCCGAACGCTTCCGGTCAATCCTGAAGGTGAAGCTGTCACGACGGGTCAATACCTAGTGTAAAAAACAATGCAAACTATTTGGACTTAATAAGTCCTGTAATAGGGTAGAGATAACTCTATTGTGGCCATGCCATCGTGTATGTTTTTGATGCGTAATATTTTTAAGCCGCCTTGTTATATTCATGCACACAGGTTGATCATTGTTGAAAAACTGTCCTTCAAATAAGCTGCTAAGCCGGTCAAAAATGTGATAAACATAGATTAGCTGGTTGATGAAAACATAACTATAATAAAATTTTGCACTGGCTCCACCGGTTCATATGACCCGGTTAATAATGATGAAGATCAGATATTTGGATACCCGAAAAGTACATCTATGTTTAAGGGTCGACGACTCATCAGTCGATATTGAACCGGGCTGCAAACATTATATTTATAGTTGTAAGCCTCAGGAAAAAATCTTTAAGCCAAATAACGGGGCTTCCGAAGAGAACTTAAACCAAAAAGAGAAGTAATAATGGCAAGGCCGCTGATTCGAATACGATCAGTGAACCGTCCCAGAGAGGTTTAAGCTAGGATTTAAATATGATCATGTAGCCCCCAATGGCTTTGGCATTGCGCCGATCAAGAGGGTACCGACAACTGTGTTCTCTTTGGTTCGAATATGACCTATGTTTGAACAAGAAGCCCCCTAATGACCTTGAGAGTTTTTTAACGACTCTGATTCGAATACGATCAAAGTCGGTTCCCAAATGGTGTTAAGCTATGATTCGAATACAATCAAGAAGCCCCCAAGTGAGCTCAGCAGTGTGACAATCAAAAGGGTATCGACAGCTATGTTCTGTTTGGTTCGAATACGACCTATGTTTGAACAGGAAGCCCCCTAGTGACCATAATTTTGAACAGCTAGATTCGAATAGAATCGGAAGCCGGATCATAACAGGCTGAGCCGGATCAAATATGACCCACCCTCGATCGATCATGTGATAAAAAGATGATAATAATAAATGACAAATTTACCTTGTGAGAAGGGAAAAAAGGACAGAGGTCCTTCTTTATTATTTATCATCATATATACATCGGCAAAATATATACATCAGTGGAGCCTATGGCTCAAGGGTAGTAGGGCCGGAGATGAGCAATATTCCACGTCCTCCGGGTCTCCTCCTCCGACTTACGTGAGTCTTTGTGCTCTCGAACGTCAATAAAGTAGTATAATCCGTTGTTTAAGTTCTTGCTGACCACAAATGGTCCATCCCAAGGTGGGGATAACTTGTGAGCATCAGTTTGATCCTGGATGAGCCGGAGCACTAGATAACCTTCCTGAAAAGATCTGGACTTAACTCGGCGGCTGTGATAACGGCGCAAGTCCTGTTGATAAATCACCGAGCGAGCTGCTGCCAAGTCCCGATGTTCATCTAACAGATCAAGAGCATCCTGTCGTGCTTGTTCATTGTCTTCCTCCACATAAGCCACCACACGAGGTGAATCATGACGGATGTCACTAGGGAGAACCGCCTCAGCTTCATAGACCATGAAGAAAGGCGTATAACCCGTAGATCTGTTAGGAGTAGTGTTGATGCTCCATAACACTGAAGGTAACTCCTCAACCCAACAACCCGGTGTCCGCTGTAAAGGGACAAAGAGCCGGGGCTTAATACCTTTCAGGATCTCTTGATTGGCTCTCTTGGCTTGACCATTGGACTGAGGGTGATCCACTGATGAAACATCAAGCCGGATATGCTCACATTGACAGAACTCCTCCATGGCGCCTTTAGACAAATTAGTGCCATTGTCAGTTATAATGCTGTGTGGAAAACCAAAGCGAAATATCACCTTCTTCATGAATTGAACCGCGTAGCTGCATCACACTTACTGACCGGCTCTGCCTCGACCCACTTTGTGAACTTATCAACCGCCACTAAGAGATGAGTCTTTTTATATTTGGATCGCTTGAAAGGCCCAACCATGTCAAGCCCCCAGACTGCAAATGACCAAGTAATTGGAATCATCCTCAACTATTGAGCCGGCACATGAGCCCGTCTTGAGAACTTCTGACAACCATCACATTTACTAACCAGATCCTTCGCGTCTACATGAGCCGTCAGCCAATAAAACCCATGACGAAAAGCCTTAGCCACAAGAGATTTTGACCCGGCGTGATGACCGCAATCCCCTTCATGAATCTCACGTAGAATTTCTTGGCCTTCTTCAGGAGAGATGCAATGCTGAAAAGCCCCTGTAACACTGCAATGAGTAACTCGCCATTGATAATCATCATGGATTTAGACCGCCGGGTTATCTGCCTGGCCAAGGTTTCATCTTCAGGCAACTCGCCCGTGTCATATAAGACAGATACGGCACCATGCAATCTGGGATGATATGAAGAGCCGCCACCAACTGTGCCTCAGGGTCAGGAACAACCAAATCTTCCTCTGTAGGTAGCTTGACAGAAGGGTTATACAAAACATCCAAGAAAGTATTAGGCGGCACCGGCTTACGCTGAGATCCCAGCCGGCTTAAGGCGTCAGCCGCCTCGTTCTTTCTATGGTCAATGTGTTCCACCTGATAACCCTTGAAGTGCCCCGCAATTGCATCAACCTCTCGGCGATAAGCCGCCATGAGAGGGTCCGTTGAGTCCCACTTGCCTGACACTTGCTGGCCACTAAATCTGAGTCGCCGAAGCACCTTACTCGGTTTAAATTCATCTCTTTAGCCATCCGGAGACCATGGAGCAAGGCTTCATATTCAGCTGCATTGTTAGTACAAGGAAACATCAACCGGAGTACATAACAAAACTTATCACCTCGAGGGGAAGCCAGGATAACTCCAGCCCCCGAGCCTTCCAATTGCCTAGACCCATCAAAATGAATTGTCCAATAGGTATTGTCCGGCTTTTCCTCAGGCATCTGCAATTCTGTCTAGTCATTGATGAAATCCACCAATGCTTGAGATTTAATAGCTATGCATGGAACATATTTTAAACCATGAGGCCCAAGCTCAATGGCCCATTTGGCGACTCGTCCTATGGCCTCTCTGTTCTGAATGATATCCCCCAAGGGGGCAGAACTAACCACAGTGATGGGATGGCCCAAGAAGTATTTCTTAAGCTTCCAGCTGGCCATAAACACCCCATAGACAAGCTTCTGCCAGTGGAGATACCGCTGCTTGGACTCAATCAGTACCTCACTGATGTAGTAAACCGGCCACTGAACCGGGTACTCCTTGCGTTCCACCACAATAGCCACACTAATAGCACGTGTGTTAGCAGCCACATATAGGAGCAACGACTCCTTATCAATGGGAGCAGCAAGAACCGGTGGCTCAGCCAACTGCCTCTTCAGATCTTCAAAGGCAGTATTTGCAGCGTCATTCCAGGTAAAGCTATCCGTCTTCTTCATCATCTGATACAACGGCATAGCCTTCTCCCCCAACTGGCTTATGAACCGGCTTAAGGCAGCGATACGACCCGCCAAACGCTGGACATCATTAATACATGCCGGCTTGGACAAGGAGGTGATAGCTTTTATCTTCTCTGGGTTAGCTTCGATGCCTCTGTTAGAAACCAGAAAACCCAAAAGCTTGCCTGCAGGCACACCAAAAACACACTTGGCCGGGTTAAGCATCATCTTGTAGCCCCGGAGATTATCAAACGTCTCCTTGAGATCATCGATCAAGGTCTCTTCTCTCTCGACTTAACCACTATGTCATCCACATAGGCATGAGCATTATGTCCAATCTGATCATGGAGGCAATTCTGTACGCATCGCTGGTAAGTCGCCTGAGCACTGTTGAGCCCGAAAGGCATTGAAACATAGCAGAAGGCTCCAAATGGAGTGATGAACGCCGTCTTCTCCTGGTCCTTAACAGCCATCTTGATTTGATGATAACCAGAGTAAGCATCCAAAAAAACTCAAATGCTCGCAACCCACCGTAGCATCGATGATCTGATCAATACGAGGGAGGGCAAAAGGATCAGCAGGACAGTCTTTTTTTAAGTCCGTGTAATCCACACACATACGCCAAGGGTTGTTTTTCTTAAGAACAAGCACCGGGTTAGCCAGCCACTCTGGATGAAACACCTCAATGATAAACCCAGCCACCAAGAGCCGGGCCACCTCCTCACCGATAGCTTTCCTTCTCTCCTCATTAAACCACCGAAGAAATTGCTTGACCGGCTTAAACTTTGGATCAATATTAAGAGTGTGCTCAGCGAGTTCTCTCGGTACACCCGGCATGTCAGATGGCTTCCATGCAAAAATGTCCCGATTCTCACGGATGAACTCGATGAGCGCGCCTTCCTATTTGGGATCCAGATTAGCACTGATACTGAACTGCTTGGATGAGTCGCCTGGGACAAAATTGACAAGCTTAGTTTCCTCCGCCGACTGAAATTTCATGACCGGCTCATGCTCGATAGTTGGCTTCTTCAGAGATGTCATATCCGCCGGGTCAACATTGTCCTTGTAGAATTTTAACTCTTCCGTCGCGCAGGCCGACTCAGCATAAGCCGCATCACCTTCTTCACATTCCAGAGCCACCTTGCGGCTCCCGTGCACCGTAATGGTTCCCTTGTAACCCGGCATTTTGAGCCGCAAGTACACATAACACGGCTGTGCCATGAACTTGGCATAAGCCGGCCGCCCAAACAGAGCATGATATGGGCTCTTGATCTGAACTACTTCAAATGTTAATTTCTCGGCTCTGGAATCGTATTCATCCCCAAATGCCACCTCCAACTCTATCTTGCCGACCGGATACGCCGACTTACCAGGTACAACTCCATGGAAAACAGTGTTGGACTTATTAAGGCTCTTATCAGTCAGTCCCATGCGACGGAAGGTCTCATAATAAAGTATATTGATGCTGCTGCCTCCATCCATCAGCACCTTGGTGAATTTGTATCCACCCACTTGAGGGGCTACGACCAGAGCTAAGTGACCCGGGTTGTCAACCCGGGGAGGGTGATCCTCTCTACTCCATATGATAGGCTGTTCAGACCACCTCAAATAACGAGGGATTGCTGGCTCAACCGCGTTCACGGCTCTCTTATGAAGCTTCTGGCCCCGTTTACACAAACTGGTGGTAAACACATGATATTGCCCACTGTTCAGCTGCTTCGGATTGCTCTGGTATCCACCTTGCAGCAGCTGCTGACTGCCCTGACCAGCCTGTTGGTTATATCCACCCTGGTTTCCGTGGGAATTTTGAAAATTGGGATTTGACCCGCTGCCCGGGCCATGAAAGCCGCCACTACCTGAGCCGCCCGGGCCATTGTTACCGTCAAACATGTTGGAATTCTTGAACGCCTTCATAATTGTGCAGTCCTTCCACAAATGTGTAGCCGACTTCTCCTTAGAACCGTGTCTCGGACAAGGTTCATTCAATAACTGCTCAAGTGTGGGTCCTGACCCGCTGGATCGAGGAGGTGGCCTTCCCTTGCGCCGCTGGTTATGACCCTGCATATTGATGTTAGCCACAAAATCCAAACTACCATCAGCCTTACGTTTGTTACCTCCTTGACTTGTCGGGTTGTGCTGAGAGCCCTTGCCGTTGCCGTTCCTCTTTCCCTTCCCTGTCTTCTCATCATTAGACTCAGGATCCTTGGTACTATCAGAATCGGCATACTTGACCAGAGCCGCCATCAGCATGCCCATATCATTGCACTCATGTTTGAGACGCCCCAGCTTTTGCTTCAAAGGTAAGAAATGGTAATTCTTCTCCAACATTAAGACTGCAGAGCCGGCATCCATCTTATCAGATGAATGTATTATGGCCTTCACCCGGCGTACCCAATGGGTTGTAGACTGTAACGCCCCAGTTTCGATTCGCTAGGTGTCCTTCAATTATTCGCCGTCCTTGCCATGTCATTTGCTTGCGTGTTGCATTTTGCCATGTCATCATCTGCATTCCATCTGCATGTTTTTCAAAACTTGCATCCGTTCGGGTTCTTCCGGTTCTCTCCGTTGTTCGTTCGGAGTCCGGACCATTCGCGCGCGCCCGTCGCCCCTCTCAGACCTTGTTTTCATGTGCTAGTATTAAACATTCTCGGAATGGACCGAGTCTTGCCAAGCGGCCTTGGTATAGCACGGGTAGACTGTCTGTCAAGTTTCGTGCCATTTGGAGGTCGTTTCATACTCCAACGGTTAACCGCGTAGCCCGAAACCCCCCTTTCTCTTTGCAGCCCGACACCCCTCCAAAGTGGCCCAAAACCCATCTAACTCCCCTCCATGCTCTCGGTCATTCGATCACGATCGCGTGGCCGAAAACTGCTCCTAATTTGGACTCTCCTAGCTCCCTCCACCTATAAATATGTGCATCTCCCCCGAAATCCCGGTCTAACCCTAGCCATCTTCTTCCTCGCGCCGCCGGACACGTCCGCCCGAGTCGGACATGTCCGCTGGACACCTCGCCCGAGCCAATCATTTCACGCCACGTCACCCCGCCGCCTCCTGGACCTATCCCGCGCCGCCACGTGGCCTCCCGCGCCGCCCCCGCCGCCGCGGCCCA
>NC_041385.1:685198525-685203103 GCF_002162155.2 Triticum dicoccoides | reverse complement strand
CCGGTCCCGCCTCTGGCTGACGAGCTCGCTTGAGCTCGCGTCGCCCCACCGGAGCTCGCCTCACCCCGTCGCCTTGCGCGCCCCGCGCCGCTCGCCGGAGCCGCGCCCCCTCGTCCGCTCCGGTCGCCACCCCTCGCGGGCGCCGCCTCCCATCGCCCTCGCCTCCAACTCCGGCCGGAGCCCTCGCCGGAGCTCTCACCGGAGCCGCCGGACCCGTCGCCCCGGATCTGGACGAGATCCACCAGGGGCTCATACGAACGCTCGCGCCCGATCCGGATCTCTCTGTCCCGCACGACCGCGTCCAGTTTCGGAGGTTGAATTTCCACAAAGTCCTTGAGATTTTGACATTATCATGCCATGTTCATCGCATCATATCTCCGCATCCATAGCTCCGTTTCCTGCGTGTAATATGTCAAATTGTTCGCCTCGAGGAGTACTTCATTTCATTCCATTGCATCATGTTCATTTGAGCTCATCTTGATGCCTGAATCATCGTTGCAAGAGTGCTTCATGATGTTGTCTGCTGTCTGTTAACAGAATATGCTCATTTGTCATTTTTGCCATGTTTGATGTGTGCATCCTATGAGGTTGATATCTACATGTGTTTTGATCTATGCCATATCTTCTTTAAAGTGGTGTCTGACATGTATTTTTGTGATCAATGTGGTGACTAGCACAAGCATGCAAACTAGGCATCGTGATGTTACTGATTTTAGTCCCTGTTCTGCTGTTATTTTGATGCCATATAAACATGATGCTACAGAGAGATCCATGCTTATTTTGAGATACTTCAGTAAGTGTGTTTTGAACATATGGTTGTTCTCTCTCCATTCATGCCCCTGTTTGCAATTATGGAGTAGTCTAGCATGTCATTTTCGTGCTCTACTTTTGCTACAAAATGTTTCCTGGCAGATTGTTTACATGTTATTCAATTTTGCCAAGGTTGTTGTAGTTGATCCTTGCATGCTATGAACTTGTTCTTGCCTTGGTTTGTTTCATAAACATGTCTTCTTGCTGATGCTATGCTTATCTTGTCATGCAATGACTTGTGGTGAGTGAATCGAGCTTGTTAAGTAGGGTACTTGCTGTTACTGTTTTGCTAGGCTGAATCTGTTATTTCGTGATGCTATGTAAACCTGCTGCTATTAGTCATTCTATGCATAATCTGGAGATGTTCACTAAGGGTGTTTTGTTCTACATGTCATGCTATATCCATTCATGCCCCTGGTTGCATTTATAGCCTGCTGTAGCTTGTTGTTTCCTTGCTCCAAACTTGCTAAATAATGTTGTTGTCAGCCTGTTAACATTAAGTTCAGTTGTTGCCATGATTGTTGCTAGTGATCCATGCACCCTATGACTATGCTATTGCCATGCTTAGCTTCATAAACATGTCTTTTTACTGTTGGTTGCCTTTCCATGGCATGTATTGCTCTGTGGTGAGTGGTAGAAGCTCACCAACATGCCTACTTATCGTTGTTCCTGCCATGTTTAAATCTGTAATATAACTTGCTATGTTTACATGGGTGCCATCATATCTTCTGATCCTTTTTGGCTTATGGTCAGTAAGGGACTTTTGTTCTATGCATTTAGTAGTTTCATGCCATGCCTTTGTTTGCCATGATAAGTTCCTGTAACATGTTGTTTGATAGCTCTAAACATTGCAACCTGATGTTATTTTCTGCAAAGTCTGAAACTGATATTATTTGCTATCTTGCCATGTGTGTTTGAGCATGTTCTAGTGATTTCTGGAGATAGCTCAGTGTTCATGTTTTGTAATGCTTTACCTGTACTTCATGCCCATGTCTTTTCTTTTCATGTTGAGGTCCTTTAGCATGTTTTTTTGATGCTTACAATATGCCTAGTTGCTGTTTTGGACAGCTTGTCCTTTAAACTTGTATGGAGTGTATGTGTTGAACCGTTGCTCCGTTTTGAGTGGGCTCTATATGGAACTTGCTTGATTTTGCATGTAGTTTCATATTATCATGTTGCATCCATGTTTTGAGGTGTTTGCTTGATGTTTGTATGCATTTTGCATCTATGGCATGTTTGACTTGTTTTGCTCATATCTTCTAGGCCGTAGCTCTAAACTAAATGAACTTTATATGTAACTTGACTAGAATCTCGTGTAGATCATCATGGTGCATCTTAACTTGCTGTTTAACAACTTGAACATAAGGTTTATTCAGATCTGGATAAATTTCGAAATATGCATATGAGGACTTACCGGAATTGTTATATGTTGTTCCCGGCCTCATTTAAACTTGCCTTGATGTGTTGCTCTTGTATGCATCATCCCTTGCCATGAGTAGCTTTATGTAGCCTTGCCATGCATCATACGTGTTTGTGCATCATGTCATGTTCATGTGTGGTGTGTTTACTATGTTGTGTGCTTCTTCTCGATAGTTCCCGCTTCGTTGCGATCGTGAGGATTCGTTCGTCTACGCTTGGTTCGTCTTCGTGGCTTCATCTTCTACATGGACTCGTTCTTCTTCCTAGCGTGATTTCAGGCAAGATGACCGCTACCCTGGTTCTCACTACTATCATTGCTATGCTTGTGCTTCGTTCTATCCTTATGCTGCGCTACCTATCACCTGTTTATCAAGCCATCCCAAATTGCCATGAACCTCTAACCTTTGACACCCTTCCTAGCAAACCTTTGGTTGGCTATGTTACCGCTTTTGCTCAGCCCTCTTATAGCGTTGCTAGTTGCAGGTGAAGTTGAAGATTGCTCCATGGTGGACAGGATTATGTTGGGATATCACAACATCTCTTATTTAATTAATGCATCTATATATTTGGTAAAGGGTGGAAGGCTCGGCCTGATGCTTGGTGTTTTGTTCCACTCTTGCCACCCTAGTCTCCGTCATACCGGTGTTATGTTCCCGGATTTTGCGTTCCTTACGCGGTCGGGTGATTTATGGGACCCCCTTGACAGTTTGCTTTGAATAAAACTCCTCCAGCAAGCCCCAACCTTGGTTTTACCATTTGCCTCACCACCACCTATATTTCCCTTGGGAGTAATTAACCCAAGGGTCATCTTTATTTCAGCCCCCCCGGGCCAATGCTTGTCTAAGTGTTGGTCCGAACCAGAGCCACTTGCAGCGCCACCTCGGGGAAACTCGCGGTCTGGTTTTAGTTGTACGTAGTGTTCATCCGGTGTTGCCCTGAGAACGAGATATGTGCAGCTCCTATCGGGATTGTTGGCGCATCGGGCCGTCTTGCTGGTCTTGTTTTACCATTGTCGAAATGTCTTGTAAACCAGGATTCCGAGTCTGATCGGGTCTTCCTGGGAGAAGGTATATCCTTCGTTGATCACGAGAGCTTATCATGGGCTAAGTTGGGACACCCCTGCTGGGTATAATCTTTCGAAAGCTGTGCGTGCAGTTATAGGCAGATGGGAATTTGTTAATGTCCGGTTGTAGATAACTTGACACCAGATCCGAATTAAAACGCATCAGCCGCGTGTGTAGCCGTGACGGTCTCTTTTCGGGGGAGTCCGGGAAGTGAACACGGTTTCTGTGTTATATTTGACGTAAGTAGGAGTTCAGGATCACTTCTTGATCATTGCTAGATTCACGACCGTTCCTTTTGCTCTCTCCTCGCTCTTATTTGCGTATGTTAGCCACCATATATGCTTAATCGCTGCTGCAACCTCACCACTTTACCCCTTCCTTTCCCATTAAGCTTTGCTAGTCTTGATACCCATGGTAATGGGATTGCCGAGTCCTCGTGGCTCACAGATTACTACAACAACAGTTGCAGGTACAGGTTATGCGATGTTCATGACGCGAGAGCGATGTTTGCTTGTTCTAGAGTTCTTCTTCTGCTTCTTCTTCGTCCAGGGGATAGGTTCCAGGTCGGCAGCCTGGGCTAGCAGGGTGGATGTCGTTGAGTTTCTGTTTGTATTTCATCCATAGTCAGATGATGCTCTCATGTATTGTGATGTTGTATTTGTGGCATTGTATGCCTCTTGAATGTATCCCCATCTATTATGTAATGTTGATGTAATGATATCCACCTTGCAAAAGCGTTTCAATATGCGGTTCTATCCTTGGTGGGACCTTCGAGTCTCTTTAGGATAGTATCACATATTGGGCGTGACAAGTTGGTATCAGAGCCTCGACCGACCCTAGGAGCCCCCTTGATTGATCATGTAGTTTGGCCGTTGTCGAGTCTAGAAGAAAACTGTTTTCGGAGTCTAGTTATATCGGAGAGTAGGAATTCTTTTTACTCCTCAGCCCCTTCGTCGCTCTGGTGAGGAATCTTGACGTAGGTGTTTTGAATTACTTCTCTTCCCCTTCAAATTTTCTTTAGGTTCACACAGTTGGTTTTCCGATCGTTGGTTCTCAGCTCTTTTCATCTGGTGCATTTCTCGTCAAGTTGACTCGAGCCTCTTCATCTTTGAGTTTAATTCCTCAGTTGTTTTCTTTTCCCACCCGCCCACCCTTCTTCTTCTCGAAACCGGAGTCCGTAATCGAGTATCCTTCCTACTCGTGCGAAGTCTCTGCTTTCTTTCCTCAATTATTCCAACCGGTGCTTTCTCTTCAAGTTATTCGTCGGTTCCCCCTTCCAAGTTAC
>NC_041385.1:685195515-685198179 GCF_002162155.2 Triticum dicoccoides | reverse complement strand
TCTCGGAGTCTGACTCTCTCGACCATCTATTTCATTCTTGCAGAGCCTCTTTAGTCTTTCGTCAATTGTTTCAACTGGTGAATTCTCGTCTCGTTCGTCATTCCTCATGCCTCTCTTTTCCGGTGGACCCAATTCAAGTTTTTCGGGTTGATCACATTCTTTCCCTTGGATCAAGTGTTTTCCCTGCTTGTTCGTCTCTCGCCAGTTTATCCTTCCGGAGTGCTCAAGACATCTCAGAAGATTCATCCGTGTTCCAATTAATTCGAGGTTGTCACCTCATTCAAATATTTCAATTGTTCCGGTGCTTCACCTATCTCTTCAACAATCCTTCTCAACGGTGTTTTCTTTTAGTAGGCCCTAACCCACAGGTCTTTTCCCACGATCTTACCCGACTCTTCTAATTATACCGGAGCTATTCTCAAATTCTTTTCAAGTCTGACGTAAGAATGAATTTCATCAGTCGGATGCTTTTCCAAGATCGATTTCAAATCTTTTCATTATTGGCTCAACCTCTTCGCTTTTCATTCTCCCGGAGTATCTCAACAATTTTGGTGGTGTTTCTCGTCGTCTTTCTTAGCTTTGAAGACCGAAGAAGAGTTTTTCATATCATCCTCTCGAATTATTTCAGTTTGTCAGATATTCCTTTTCTTACCCATCCGGAGTATGTCAGAAGTTCTTTTCCCGTTTCTTTTCACCAGAGGCCATTATTCAGGAAGAATTCTTTTCCTCACATTCCAGCTACCGTTATCCAATTATCCCGGTGCTTTGTTCAAGTGTTCTTTAATCAGCTCGTGATCTCTTTGTTCTTTTGCATCTAAATCCCCTCGAGCATATTGGTTCTTCTAATTCTTCCCGGCGATTCTTTCTTTTTTCTTCGTTCATTTTCATTCTTACGGTGGTTCGTTCAAGATTCCTTTTCCTTGATTATCATTTTAATTCATTCATTCTTTCCAATCCTACCGGTGGTTCATGAAGATTTTCTCAAGTTTGCGCTATACCCCCTCAATCCTTTTCCAACGAGAATAAGTAATATGCAAAAATCCATTGTTTGTCATCAGTTTAATTTGATGAAGGATAAGCATACAATAAACCTTATTCTTATTTCATCAGAGTGTTTAATCCCTTCCTTCGGAGTTTGTTCTTGATGAATAAATTCTAGTTCCAGGTCTTTTCATCTTTTCTTTTCCGGAGTTCAAATTTCCTCGGCCATTTCGTCGGAACCTCCATCTAAATCATCGCAAGGCTCATCTTATTCTTTCTTCCTTCATTCTATCTCATCATCCTTTTGTCATCGGAGTTCTTCATGGTGGTTCTTCATGATTTAATTCATTCTTTCAAAGAGTTCATCAAGATTCTTGTTGGCGGAGTTCAAGTATCTTTTCTTCTCGCGTCTCAAAGTGCAATTAATTCTCCATATTCTTTTGAAGTGGAGTTTTGCATCTCTTTGTTCTTCTCAGCTATCCAATCATTTTCCGTTTGTGGTCGGTGATCACCTCAGAATTTTGAGATGTTTTCCATAAGTCCACGACAAGCTTATTCTTTTCGTTGTTGAATTTTCTCAACAACTCCATTCAATCTTTTCTTCTAAGGTTGCTTTCTATTTCATTCGTGGCACAAGTTGTCATTTTCTTCTCCGTTCTTTTCATTCAACTCTTTCAATTCTTTCCGGAGGTTTTGTGTCATGTCTTCATCGATTATCATTCCATCCTCTCTAGCTCGTGTTCTATTCCTCCATGTTTCAGCCACAGTGCTGCCTAAATCCTTTCAGTCTTATTCGTTTCTTATCTCGTTCTAACCGGAGTGGTTTCATAGTCAATCGGATTCCATGAGCTTTTGATTCTCGTCATTCTCGTCGTTCCTCTCTTTTTCTCGAGTGCTCTCGATTCTTTGCTTCTTCTCTTGAGTTCTTGTTTCACCTCATCCCTTTTTCCCTTCCGTCTCGGTCCTAGGATCTCGGGACGAGATCTCTTGTTAGTGGAGGAGTGTTGTAACGCCCCAGTTTCGATGCGCCAGGTGTCCTTCAGTTATTCGCCGTCCTTGCCATGTCATTTGCTTGCGTGTTGCATTTTGCCATGTCATCATCTGCATTTCATCTGCATGTTTTTCAAAACTTGCATCCGTTCGGGTTCTTCCGGTTCTCTCCGTTGTCCGTTCGGAGTCCGGACCATTCGCGCGCGCCCGTCGCCCCTCTAAGACCTTGTTTTCATGTGCAGGTGTTAAACGTTCTCGGAATGGACCGAGTCTTGCCAAGCGGCCTTGGTATAGCACGGGTAGACCGCCTGTCAAGTTTCGTGCCATTTGGAGGTTGTTTGATACTCCAATGGTTAACCGCGTAGCCCGAAACCCCCCTTTCTCTTTGCAGCCCAACACCCCTCCAAAGTGGCCCAAAACCCATCTAACTTCCCTCCATGCTCTCGGTCGTTCAATCACGATCGCGTGGCTGAAAACCGCTCCTCATTTGGACTCTCCTAGCTCCCTCCACCTATAAATATGTGCATCTCCCCCAAAATCTCGGTCTAACCCTAGCCATCTTCTTCCTCGCGCCGCCGGACACGTCCGCCTGAGTCGGACATGTCCGCCGGACACCTCGCCCGAGCCAATCATTTCACGCCACGTCACCCCGCCGCCTCCTGGACCTATCCCGCACCGTCACGTGGCCTCCCG
>NC_041385.1:685054097-685194914 GCF_002162155.2 Triticum dicoccoides | reverse complement strand
GCGCCCCCTCGTCCGCTCCGGTCGCCACCCCTCGCCGGCGCCGCCTCCCGTCGCCCTCGCCTCCAACTCCGGTCGGAGCCCTCGCCGGAGCTCTCGTCGGAGCCGCCGGACCCATCGCCCCAGATCGGGACGAGATCCACCAGGAGTTCATCCAAATGCTCGCGCCCGATCCGGATCTCTCCGTCCCGCACGACCGTGTCCAGTTTCGGAGGTTGAATTTCCACCAAGTCCATGAGATTTTAACATTATCATGCCATGTTCATCGCATCATATCTCTGCATCCGTAGCTCTGTTTCGTGCGTGTAATATGTCAAATTGTTCGCCTCGACGAGTAGTTCATTTCATTCCATTGCATCATGTTCATTTGAGCTCATCTTGATGCCTGAATCATCGTTGCAAGAGTGCTTCATGATGTTGTCTGCTGTCTGTTAACAGAATATGCTCATTTGTCATTTTTGCCATGTTTGATGTGTGCATCCTATGAGGTTGATATCTACATGTGTTTTGATCTATGCCATGTCTTCTTTACAGTGGTGTGTGCCATGTATTTTTGTTATCAATGTGGTGACTAGCACAAGCATGCAAACTAGGCATCGTGATGTTACTGATTTTAGTCCCTGTTCTGCTGTTATTTTGATGCCATATAAACATGATGCTACAGAGAGATCCATGCTTATTTTGAGATACTTCAGAAAGGGTGTTTTGAACATATGGTTGTTCTCTATCCATTCATGCCCCTGTTTGCAATTATGGAGTAGTCTAGCATGACATTTTCGTGCTCTACCTTTGCTACAAAATGTTTCCTGGCCGATTGTTTACATGTTATTCAATTTTGCCAAGGTTGTTGTAGTTGATCCTTGCATGCTATGAACTTGTTCTTGCCTTGGTTTGTTTCATAAACATGTCTTCTTGCTGATGCTATGCTTATCTTGTCATGCAATGACTTGTGGTGAGTGAATCGAGCTTGTTAAGTAGGGTACTTGCTGTTACTGTTTTGCTAGGCTGAATCTGTTATTTCGTGATGCTATGTAAACTTGCTGCTACTAGGCATTCTATGCATAATCTGGAGATGTTCACTAAGGGTGTTTTGTTCTACATGTCATTCTCTATCCATTCATGCCCCTGGTTGCATTTATAGCCTGCTGTAGCTTATTGTGTCCTTGCTCCAAACTTGCTAAATAATGTTGCTGTCAGCCTGTTAACATTAAGTTCAGTTGTTGCCATGATTGTTGCTAGTGATCCATGCATCCTATGACTATGCTATTGCCATGCTTAGCTTCATAAACATGTCTTCTTACTGTTGCTTGCCTTTCCATGGCATGTATTGCTCTGTGGTGAGTGGTACAAGCTCACCAACATGCCTACTTATTGTTGTTCTTGCCATGTTTAAATCTGTAATATAACTTGCTATGTTTACATGGGTGCCATCATATCTTCTGATCCTTTTTGGCTTATGGTCAGTAAGGGACTTTTGTTCTATGCATTTAGTAGTTTCATGCCATGCCTTTGTTTGCCATGATAAGTTCCTGTAACATGTTGTTTGATAGCTCTAAACATTGCAACCTGATGTTATTTTCTGCAAAGTCTGAAACTGATATTATTTGCTATCTTGCCATGTGTGTTTGAGCATGTTCTAGTGATTTCTGGAGATAGCTCAGTGTTCATGTTTTGTAATGCTTTACCTGTACTTCATGCCCATGTCTTTTGTTTTCATGTTGAGGTCCTTTAGCATGTTGTTTTGATGCTTACAATATGCCTAGTTGCTGTTTTGGACAGCTTGTCCTTTAAACTTGTATGGAGTGTATGTGTTGAACCGTTGCTCCGTTTTGAGTGTGCTCTATATGGAACTTGCTTGATTTTGCATGTAGTTTCATATTATCATGTTGCATCCATGTTTTGAGGTGTTTGCTTGATGTTTGTATGCATTTTGCATCTATGCCATGTTTGACTTGTTTTGCTCATATCTTTTAGGCCGTAGCTCCGAACTAAATGAACTTTATATGTAACTTGACTAAAATCTCGTGTAGATCATCATGGTGCATCTTAACTTGCTGTTTAAAAACTTGAACATAAGGTTTATTCAGATCTGGATCAATTTCGAAATATGCATATGAGGACTTACCGGAATTGTTATATGTTGTTCCCGTCCTCATTTAAACTTGCCTTGATGTGTTGCTCTTGTATGCATCATCCCTTGCCATGAGTAGCTTTATGTAGCCTTGCCATGCATCATACGTGTTTGTGCATCATGTCATGTTCATGTGTGGTGTGTTTACTATGTTGTGTGCTTCTTCTCGATAGTTCCCGTTTCGTTGCGATCGTGAGGATTCGTTCGTCTACACTTGGTTCATCTTCGTGGCTTCATCTTCTACATGGACTCGTTCTTCTTCCTAGCGGGATTTCAGGCAAGATGACCGCTACCCTGGATCTCACTACTATCATTGCTATGCTAGTGCTTCGTTCTATCGCTATGCTGCGCTACCTATCACCTGTTTATCAAGCCATCCCAAATTGCCATGAACCTCTAACCTTTGACACCCTTCCTAGCAAACCGTTGCTTGGCTATGTTACCGCTTTTGCTCAGCCCTCTTATAGCGTTGCTAGTTGCAGGTGAAGTTGAAGATTGCTCCATGGTGGATAGGATTATGTTGGGATATCACAATATCTCTTATTTAATTAATGCATCTATATATATGGTAAAGGGTGGAAGGCTCGGCCTTATGCCTGGTGTTTTGTTCCACTCTTGCCACCCTAGTCTCCATCATACCGGTGTTATGTTCCCGGATTTTGCATTCCTTACGCGGTCGGGTGATTTATGGGACCCCTTGACAGTTTGCTTTGAATAAAACTCCTCCAGCAAGGCCCAACCTTGGTTTTACCATTTGCCTCACCACCACCTATATTTCCCCTGGGAGTAATTAACCCAAGGGTCATCTTTATTTCAGCCCCCCCGGGCCAATGCTTGTCTAAGTGTTGGTCCGAACCAGAGCCACTTGCAGCGCCACCTCGGGGAAACTCGAGGTCTGGTTTTAGTTGTATGTAGTGTTCATCCGGTGTTGCCCTAAGAACGAGATATGTGCAGCTCCTATCGGGATTGTTGGCGCATCGGGCGGTCTTGCTGGTCTTGTTTTACCATTGTCGAAATGTCTTGTAAACCGGGATTCCGAGTCTGATCGGGTCTTCCTGGGAGAAGGTATATCCTTCATTGATCGCGAGAGCTTATCATGGGCTAAGTTGGGACACCCCTGCAGGGTATAGTCTTTCGAAAGCCGTGCCTGCGGTTATAGGCAGATGGGAATTTGTTAATGTCCAGTTGTAGATAACTTGACACCAGATCCGAATTAAAACGCATCAACCGCGTGTGTAGCCATGACGGTCTCTTTTCGCGGAGTCCGAGAAGTGAACACGGTTTCTGTGTTATGTCTGACGTAAGTAGGAGTTCAGGATCACTTCTTGATCATTGCTAGCTTCACGACCGTTCCTTTTGCTCTCTCCTCGCTCTTATTTGCGTATGTTAGCCACCATATATGCTTAGTCGCTGCTGCAACCTCACCACTTTACCCCTTCCTTTCCCATTAAGCTTTGCTAGTCTTGATACCCATGGTAATGGGATTGCTGAGTCCTCGTGGCTCACAGATTACTACAACAACAGTTGCAGGTACAGGTTATGCGATGTTCATGATGTGAGAGCGATGTTTGCTTGTTCCGGAGTTCTTCTTCTGCTTCTTCTTCATCCAGGGGATAGGTTCCAGGTCGGCAGCCTGGGCTAGCAGGGTGGATGTCGTTTGAGTTTCTGTTTGTGTTTCATCCGTAGTCGGATGATGCTCTTATGTATTGTGATGTTGTATTTGTGTGGCATTGTATGCCTCTTGAATGTATGCCCATCTATTATGTAATGTTGATGTAATGATATCCACCTTGCAAAAGCGTTTCAATATGCGGTTCTATCCTTGGTGGGACCTTCGAGTCTCTTTAGGATAGTGTCGCATATTGGGCATGACATAGACTCACCCTCTTCCTGCTTACAATTTGTCAGATCCATGATCAACATGGGCTGCTTGCACGTGTCTTTGAAGTTCTAGATGAACTAGGCCGTTAACTCCACCCATGAACCGATTGAATTAGGTGGCAGGCCTTTCAACCAGGTGCGGGCAGGTCCATCCAACATCATGGTGAAGTACTTAGCCATTGCTGCATCAGAAACCTGCAACAACTCCATAGCCATCTCGTAGCTCTCAATCCATGCCCTGGGCTATAAGTCGGTTGTGTAATTCGGCACCTTCCTTGATCCTTTAAAATCCTTGGGCAATCGCTCATTACGTAGAGCAGGTACTAGACACGGGACTCCTCCAGTCCGGGTGGCTATACCTGCCTCAACAGAAGTCACCGGGTAAACCGGATATGGCTGATAAGCCGTCAACTGAGCTGCTTGTTCAGCTGCCCGTTTAGCCTCTTGCCGTAGTCTCTCTTGTTCTACCAAGTTAACGGCCTCATGACGTGACGGGTTACCGCCACCTGGCTGGTCATGACGTCTAACATTGCTTGATACAACCGCTGAATCCATGTGCCTACTATAACTCGGGCTTCGGCTTGGACGAGGGGTCGAGTGGATCCTGTCCCGGCTGTATGAGTACGCCTCCTGCTGTACTAAAGCCGTCTGAAGAAGTTCCCTGACCCGGCGGTTTTCAGCCGCAGTCGGAGAGTCGCCATCAATTGGGAGAGCCGCCATTCGAGTTGCTGCTGCTATCATGTTTTCCAATGGGTTGGAGTAATGACCCGGAGGGGTTGGTATGTACTGAGGTGGCGCCATGTTTACACGGGGAGGTCCCATCACTGGAGACTGAAACGGTGCTCCGTCCCCAGGTGTCACAACATGGTCTGGCCCTGTGCGCGGAGGGAGCCATGGCGGGTTGCCTGTCTGCGGGATGAGCCACGATGGGTTACTGGGCCCTGCTCCTGGCGTGTTAAAAAGGTTCCGAGGGTCATAAACCGGGGGAAGTCGAGACTGGGTCTTCTGATGCCTTCTCCTCATGACCTCATTAGCCACGTTCTGGTCTTGCGTAAGCCGGAAAGCGTGCGCCTGAATCTGTTGAGCCTGAACGTCCAGAGCCGCCCGCTCTGCGTTTATCCTAACATCCTCTGCCGCCAGGTCCGCCTTAGCTTGCACCATATCCAACTTTAACTGTGCCACCTCTGCATCATGACTGGCTTGATCTGCCGGGATGACTACGGCGGTTAACAAGGTGGTCAATTTGTCGGTGAGATCCATTAACACCTGGGCCGGTGAGCACACAGCACCTCCTGCCCTGGCCGCCGCTGACCCAGAGGTTACCACCGCTGCAGTTGCGGAGTCTTGGATAGGTTGGGTTCCAGCCATGAAGATCCCGACTCTACTCAGCGGCTCAAGAGAATCCGGAATACTGCTACCATCGAAACAGCCGCCGAGCCCGCCATCCTGCAGTTGGTACAATGAATCTGTCTCACCTGTGGACGACTCACCGTCAGAGTAGATGGCCGCCTCACCATCAGAGGCAGACCATTCAGAGAGCCCTCCGTGGATGCATCCCACAAAGGCACGCTTCACAGCCGGTGGAGTCCGGGCGGGTCTCGCACGCTGAGCCATCTCGACGAGGTCGATGCAGATGTCCGGCTCAGGGCCCGGTTCGCCGATCTTGCCGATGAAGACGTGGATTCCGCTGAAGGGGACCAGGTACCCGTACTCAATTGAGCTAGCCTCGGGGCCCCATCCCGCGTCGTCGATGTAGATCTTGCCGTGACGACTCTTGGTCATCCGGCCCACATCGTATCCCTTGATCCCTTCGAAGCTGCCCTTCAAGAACTCAAATCCACCGTGCGCTGGCCCCATGGTGGGCACCAACTGTCGTGCAATTGTCATGTCAGATGCCCTAGTGAAAGGACTTAGTCGTGGAGCCATCGCAACTAGGAAGCTAGAAGGGGTTAATCAGGACAAGAGACACGAGAGGTTTATACTAGTTCGGCCCCTTATGGTGAAGGTAAAAGCCTATGTCTAGTTGTGATTGGAATTATGCATGTCTCGATAACCAGGAAGCAGAATCGCTTGACCTAGATCTCGAGAAGTTGTTTTTGTGTCCTGAACCGCCGCCGGGTCATCCCCTTATATACTGAGGTCGACGCCCAGCAGCTCTACAGAGTCCCGGCCGGCTTATAGATTGTATCCGACTCGGTCTCTTAATCTTTCTTGCCTTACAATACAAGTTACATGATCAAGGCAGTTTAACACTACGGGACTTAAGTCACCTCTGGCCCGTTGGGCCTTTACTAAGCCTCCGTCTTCAAGCTTGAGCTTCTGTCTTCAAGAATGCTTGTAAGTATAACCCGGCTCCTCTTGGCGGGTCATACTAATAGTTATATCCCCAACAGATGGTTCTTCTCCTCTCTTCGGAGAAACCTCGCAGGGGTTGACGGACAGGCTTAGCGTCCTTGCGGACGTGGAGTTTGTGCTCGGTGTACTTCCTCGGGATACCCGACATGTCCTTGGGGTCCATGCAAAAATATCTCGATTCTCACGGAGGAAGTCGACGAGCTCGCCTTCCTATTTGCTATCGAGGCTGGTGCCCACGACAATGTACTTGCTGCAGCTGGGGTCTTCTGGGTTCAGCTTCACTTTCTTTGTCTCCTTGGAGGGCTTGCAGGCGGCCTCGTCAGCAGGCTGCTCGGTCGGGATCGACGTGGCTGACGCTTCACCGGCCAGGGCGACGATCCGGTCGAGCTGGCGCCGCTCCTCGGCAATGACCAGCGACTCGGCCAGCTTTGCACCGTCTCGGGCGCACTCCAGGGACTTGTGGTAATCAATGGTGACGATGACGAGGCCCTTCGGACCCAGCATCTTCATCTTTAGATACGCCTAGTGGGGTACTGCTATGAATTTGGCGAGCGCGGGTCGGCCCAGCAATGCGTAGTACGCACTGGACAAGTCCACCACCTCGAACCATATCGGCTCACGCAGGAAATGTTTGTTGTCGCCGAACAGGATGTTGAGCCGGACTCGGCCAATGGGAGAGCAGGAGAGGCCGGGAACGATGTCGTGGAAGATCGTCCGGGTCGGATCCAGGTCCTTGGCTTTGAGGACGAGCTTGGCCATGGTGTCGCGGTAGGGGATGTTGATGCTGTTGCCGCCGTCGATGAGGACTCGGGAAAACTTGCACATGCGCAGCGTGATGATGGTGGGGTTGAGGACGAGGGCGTAGCCACCCGTATTCGGCATGACGGCTGGGTGGTCCTTGATAATCCCCAAGTGCAGGGAATCATCGTAGCAATTCCCAAAGGTGGAAGTGATAAGTATGGAGTGTCGAACCCACAAGGAGCTAAAGGTAAGATCAATATTCTCTCAAGCCCTATCTGCCACTGATACGACTCTACGTGCACCGAACATTTGCTTCCAACTAGAAAAAAGAAATAAAACTGTGTTGTGGGTATAAAGAGGATAACTTTGTATGATATCGGAGAGCTAAAATATAAAAGTAGGTGCTGTTATCATAAAGTTAGAATATATTACTAAATAATATAAATAGCGAGTGTGGAATAATGGTAGATCGGTGTGCGGAATAGTCCTAAGCAATTGTTAACAAGATCGATAGTCGTCATTGCAATTTCATATGAGGGAGAGGTATAAACTAACATACTTTTCCTACTTGGATCATATGCACTTATGATTGGAACTCTAGCAAGCATCCACAAATACTAAAGATTCATTAAGGTAAAACCCAACCATAGCATTAAAGCATCAAGTCCCCTTTTATCCCATACGCAACAACCCCCTTACTCAGGTTTAAGCTTCTGTCACTCTAGCAACCCACTATAAGCGAATCATGCACGTATTGCAACACCCTACAGCCGGAATCCCTCACGCTTGCACGACACAGAGGGCACCATAGGACAGCACCAAAATAAAACATACAACTCGTACCAATCTAGATCATCAATCAACTCAAGGACAAAAGATCATCATAGGATGGCAACACATCATTGGATCATAATATGTAGCATAAAGCACCATGTTCAAGTAGGGATTACATCGGGGTGTGGGAGAGTGGACCGCGTAAAAGAGATGAGGGTGGTGATGATGATGGTGATGTTGATGAAGACGATCACCGCGACGATGATTCCCTTCCCATGGCACTCCGGTGCCACCAAGAGAGAGGAGGAGAGGTTCTCCCCCTTGTGATTCCTCCTCCATGGCTTTCCCCCTCTGGTCCTTGGCCTTCATGGTGATGATGGCCCCTCTGAGATCCTCCTCCATGGCCTCCGGTGATGATGGCCCCCTCCGGCAGGGTGCCAGAGAGGGCCTAGATTGATTTCTCGTGGCTACAGAGGCTTGCGGTGGTGGAACTTCTGATCTAGGTTAATTCCCGAAGGTTTCTCTATTTATAGGAATTTTTGGCATTGGTTTCACGTCAGGAAGGTCTCCGGGCTGTCCACGAGATAGGGGGCCACACCCTAGGGAGGGGGGCGTCCCCCACTCTCATGGGCAGCCCGGGACTCTTCTGGCCCAACTCCGATGCTCCATGGTCTTCTTTTGGTCCATAAAAAATCATCAAAAATTGGCACGTCAATTGGACTCCGTTTGGTATCCCTTTTCTGTAAAACACAAAACAAGGAGAAAACAGAAACTTGCACTGGGCTCTAGGTTAATAGGTTAGTCCGAAAAATCATATAAAATGACATATAAATGCATATAAAACATCATAGATGGATAATATAATAGCATGAATACTTCATAAATTATAGATACGTTGGAGACGTATCAGCATCCCAAAGCTTAATTCCTGCTCGTTCTCGAGTAGGTAAATGATAAAAGAAATAATTTATGAAGTGTGAATGCTAGAAGGTGCACAAGTTTGATCAATGATAATTTCAATCACCTTTTCTAGCATCAATATGTGTCATAATAGTAGCTTCTCTCATAAAAAATTTCATGATCAAGTAACAATCTATTCACAATGTCAAGTATGGTTCAGAAACTTCATTGAGAACTAACAAACTATAATCTCAGTCATTGAAGCAATTGCAATTTATCATAACATCAGAAAGAGTCAAGAATAGAGCTTTTCAGCAAGTTCACATACTCAACTATCTCATAGTCTCCTATAATTGTTAACACTCACGCAATACTTGTGGTTATAGAGTTTCAGCCGGACACTGAGAAAGATAGGGGCTTATTGTGTTGCCTCCCAACGTATTCACCTTTAGGTGATGTCAACAATAATAGCCTATGCTAACTTACATCCAATTGTATATATATATCATGATCTTTCAAACACGAAGAGCTTGCCAAAGGAAAAAAAGGGAAAGGTGAGGATCATCTTGACTCAAACATAAAGTAAAAACATAAAGTAAAAGATAGGCCCTTCGCAGAGGGACGCAGAGGTTCTCATGCGCGTTTAGGGTTGATGCACAAAATCTTAATGCAAAAGAACATCACTTTATATTGCCCCTTGTATGTGGACCTTTGTTATGCAGCCCGTCGCTTTTATTACTTCCACAACAAGTTCGTACAAAGCTTATTTTCTCCTCACTAACAAGTCATACATATTTAGAGAGCAATTTTTATTGCTTGCACCGATGACAACTTACTTGAAGGATCTTACTCAATCCATAGGTAGGTATGGTGGACTCTCATGGCAAAACTGGGTTTACGGGTATTTGGAAGCACAAGTAGTATCTCTACTTGGTGCAAGGAATTTGGCTAGCATGAGGGAGAAAGGCAAGCTCAACATGTTTGAAAGGTTAATGAGAATATACTTTAACTGAGATGTCAAAAAACATAAACCATTACATTGTCTTCCTTGTCCAACGTCAACTCTTTTAGCATGTCATACTTAATGAGTGCTTCACAATCATAAAAGATGTCCAAGATAATATATTTGTATGTGAACCTCTCTTTCCTTATTACTTCCTATTAATTGCAACGATGACCAAAACTACGTTTGCCAACTCTCAACAACTTTTATGCCTCATACTTTCTATGTGTGAAGTCATCACTAACCATGTTATAAGCATATGAAACATATATAAATTCAGATTTATGACATTCAACTCATTCCCCCCATTTACTCATATGATATACATGAAGCACATGAGTAAATGACAAACTACTCCAAAAGATATGAGTGAAGGATACTGAGTAGGCAAATAATTAACTAGCCATAGGAGGGTTCCTTTTCTATTCAAAATTTCAGATCCAATGATTTTTATTCAAACAGCAAGTAAAACAAAATAAAATGACATTGCAAGGATAGAACAACTCATGTGAAGAAGCAAAAACTTAGGTTCAACCGATACTAACCGATAGATGTTGCAGAAGAAAGGTGGGATGCCTAACGGGGCATCCCCAAGCTTAGATGTTTGAGAATTCTTGGAATATTATGTTGGGGTGCCATGGGCATCCCCAAGCTTGAACTTTTGTGTCTCCTTAATTCTTCTCATATCATGGTTTCTCTTTTTATCAAAAGCTTCATCCACACCAAACTCAACAAGAACTCCTGAGATAGGTTAGTATAAACCAATGCAAAACCTTGTCATTTTCTACTGTAACAAATCACTAGAATTATTATCCAACATTGCATACTAAATTCCTCTGCATATTTAATACTCCTATCCTCAAATAGAATCATTAAACAAGCAAACATATGCAAACAATGCAAACATAACAGCAATCTGTCAAAACAGTACAACCTGTAAGAATGCAAGAGTATCAATACTTACCTAACTCCAAAAATTATGAGAGAAAATTCCCACTGTAGTATATTTATCAGATCTCATTATGAAAAAAGTTTCAACATTATATCATGCTCTGACTTTTCTAGGGAATTTTTGCAACAGCGGTAAACTTTCTGTTTTCAAACAGCAACATGTATACTAGCAAAATAAACATGGTAAAGGCTATCCTTGACATTTTTATTGAAAATAAAGATGCAAAACACTATTATAAATAACAGAAAGCTAATACTAAGAAAATAAAATGATGCTCCAAGTAAAACACATATCATGTGACGAATAAAAATATAGCTCCGAGTAAGATGTACCGATAGTTTTGAAGACGAAAGAGGGGATGCCTTCCGGGGCATCCCCAAGCTTAGGCGCTTGGGTCTTCCTTGAATATTACCTTGGGGTGCCTTGGGCATCCCCAAGCTTAGGGTCTTTCCACTCCTTATTCTCCTCATATCGATATCTCACCCAAAACTTGAAAACCTCAATCACACAAAACTTAATGGAACTTCGTGAGATAGGTTAGTATGATAAAGAGTAAACCATGCACTTTGGTACTGTAAAAGACAAGGTTCATAATTGTTTTCACATAATGCCTACTGTACCATATCATTTCTACCATTTATATTGACAAATATAAGCCATAGAAACTTGAAAACAAGCAAACTATGCGATGAAAAAAGAATCTGTCAGAAACAGAACAGTCTGTAATGATCTGAACAATAACCATACTTCTGCTACTCCCAAAATTATGAAATAAATTGCTGTACGTTATTAATTTGTCTATTAACCTTCTGCAAAAATAATCAACTCAAAAGAA
This sequence comes from Triticum dicoccoides, assembly GCF_002162155.2. Lineage (NCBI taxonomy): Eukaryota > Viridiplantae > Streptophyta > Magnoliopsida > Poales > Poaceae > Triticum > Triticum dicoccoides. The sequence goes on along the minus strand of NC_041385.1, from coordinate 685,183,345 downwards.
CTCTTCTATAAAAAGTTACAGATAATCTCGTGAGTGCAAAGTTTCTGTTTTTTACAGCAAGATCACGTTAACTTTCACCCAAGTCTTCCCAAAGGTGTTACTTGGCACTTTATTGAAAAAAAGCTATAAAACATGATTACTACAGTAGCTTAATCATGTAGACACAGAAAAACAGTAAGGGAAAATATTGGGTTGTCTCCCAACAAGCGCTTTTCTTTAATGCCTTTTAGCTAGGCATGATGATTTCAATGATGCTCGTATAAAAGAAAAGAGCTGAAACACAAAGAGAGAATCATGAAGAATATGACTAGCACATTTAAATCTAACTCACTTCCTATGACTAGGGATTTTGTGAGAACACAATTTATAGGAACAAAAGTCAACTAGCATAGGAAGGCAAAACAACTATAACTTCAAAACTTTAAGCACATAGAGAGGAAACTTGACATTATTGCAACTCCTACAAACACATATTCCTCCCTCATAATAATTTTTAGTAGCATCATGGATAGCTACTTTATTATCATACTCAATTGGAACCTCTTTTGACATAGTGGAATACTAACTAAAGTTGACACTCTTCCAAATCCACTTTCATAAATATCGTACAAAAATTCAACACCCTCCAAGATAGTGGGATCACTAATTCCTAAAGTTGACACTCTTTCAAACCCACTTTAAATTATAGTATTATTCATACTCCAAAAGATATAAGTGAAGTTCCTGGAGCATTATACAATTAATGTAGACTAGCCAATATCCAAGCTCAAAATATATAAGTGCAGCGTACGAAGCATTCTATAAAACCATACTCAAACGATTTAAGTGAAGCACAAATAGCAATTCTATAAGACCATACTTAAAAGATATAAGTGAAGCACATGAAGTATTCTATAAATCAATGAAGATCTATCTCATACTAGCATGATTCTTAAATAAAATCAAAAACACAAAGGGCACAAACAATGTGAACAAAACAAAAACCGAGGTATACCGATATTTGTTGAAGAAGAAAGATGGGATGCCAACCGGGGCATCCCCAAGCTTAGATGCTTGAGTATCCTTTGAAATATTTACTTGGGGTGCCTTGGGAATCCCCAAGCTTGAATTGTCTCTCTTTATTCTTATCATATTGGTAACTCCTCGTTCTTCAAATACTTCATTCACAGAAACTTAAACAAAAACTTGTGAGATCCGTTAGTGTAATAAAACAAACTACCACTTTAAGGTACTGTAATTAACTCATTCTTTGTTTATATTGGTGTTAAACCTACTGTATTCCAACTTCTCTATGGTTCATACCCTACATACTAGCCATAGATGCATCAAAATAAGCAAACAACACACGAAAATTAGAATCTGTTAAGAACAGGACAGTCTGTAGTAATCTGGAAGTTTAGTAAACTTCTGTAACTCCAAAAATTATGAAATAAATTTGAAAATTTGAAAAATTTGTACAGAAGTAATGTGAAAAAAGTTTCAGACCAATTTGACTTTCCAGTAAAAAAATGTAAATTCATGCACTACAGCCAAAGTTTCTGTTTTTGTTCTGCACAAAGCAAGCAAGCAGTCTTATCATACTAAAACCAAAGCTTGGCACATTATTTTTATAATATAATGGATATATACAAGGGGATAATTATTTACAGAGAAACTTCCATGAAAAATTCTACATTGTTTCCGTGAGCATGAACACGAGTGCTCAAGGTCGACCCTCACTTCTTCAATGCATAACTTTCCAATCACTTCTCTTTTTGAAAAACTTTTTTCTAGGCATGAGAGGCAAGTAAATATTTTTGGTATTTTCATTCTTTAATTTTTTTGTATGTTTCACCCACAACTAAATAGAAACAAAAAAAGGAAAAACAAAATCTACTTAGTGAAGAAAGCAAACAAGCACACACGAAAATATCAACCCCACGCTATTGCTCCCTGGCAACGGCGCCAGAAAAGAGCTTGATAATCCCCAAGTGCAGGGAATCATCGTAGCGATACCCAAAGGCGGAAGTGATAAGTATGGAGTGTCGAACCCACAAGGAGCTAAAGGTAAGATCAATATTCTCTCAAGCCCTATCTGCCACTGATACGACTCTACGTGCACCGAACGTTTGCTTCCAACTAGAAACAAGAAATAAAACTGTGTTGTGGGTATAAAGAGGATAACTTGGTATGATATCGAAGAGATAAAATATAAAAGTAGGTGCTGTTATCATAAAGTCAGAATATATTACTAAATAATATAAGTAGCGAGTGTGGAATAATAGTGGATCGGTGTGCGGAATTGTCCTAAGCAATTGTTAACAAGGTCGATAGTCATCATTGCAAATTTCATATGAGGGAGAGGCATAAACTAACATACTTTTGCTACTTGGATCATATGCACTTATGATTGGAACTCTAGCAAGCATCCGCAAATACTAAAGATTCATTAAGGTAAAATCCAACCATAGCATTAAAGCATCAAGTCCCCTTTTATCCCATACGCAACAACCCCTTACTCGGGTTTAAGCGTCTGTCACTCTAGCAACCCACTATAAGCGAATCATGCACGTATTGCAACACCCTATAGCGGGAATCCCTCACGCTTGCGCGACACGGAGGGCACCATAGGACAGCACCAAAATAAAACATACAACTCGTACCAATCTAGATCATCAATCAACTCAAGGACAAAAGATATCTACTCAAAACATCATAGGATGGCAACACATCATTGGATCATAATATGTAGCATGAACCACCATGTTCAAGTAGGGATTACAGCGGGGTGTGGGAGAGTGGACCACGAAAAGAGATGAGGGTGGTGATGATGATGGTGATGTTGATGAAGACGATCATCGCGGCGATGATTCCCCTCCCGATGGCACTCCGGTGCCACCAAGAGATAGGAGGAGAGGTTCTCCCCCTTGTGCTTCCTCCTCCATGGCTTTCCCCCTCTGGTCCTTGGCCTTCATGGCGATGATGGCCCCTCCGAGATCTTTCTCCATGGCCTCCGGTGATGATGGCCCCCTCCGGCAGGGTGCCAGAGAGGGCCTAGATTGATTTCTCGTGGCTACAGAGGCTTGCGGCGGCGGAACTTCTGATCTAGGTTAATTCCCGAAGGTTTCTCTATTTATAGGAATTTTTGCGTTTGTTTCACGTCAGGAAGGTCTCCGGGCTGTCCACGAGATAGGGGGCCATGCCCTAGGGGGGTGGGCGCGGCCCCCACTCTCGTGGGCAGCCCGAGACTCTTCTGGCCCAACTCTAATGCTCCGTGGTCTTCTTTTGGTCCATAAAAAATCCTCAAAAATTGGCACATCAATTGGACTCCATTTGGTATCCCTTTTCTGTAAAACACAAAAACAAGGAGAAAACAAAAACTGGCACTGGGCTCTAGGTTAATAGGTTAGTCCCAAAAATCATATAAAATGACATATAAATGCATATAAAACATCATAGATGGATAATATAATAGCATGAATACTTCATAAATTATAGATATGTTGGAGACGTATCAGTCCTCCCGGGTCCAGGTGATCGGGCGGTCCGACCAGTGCATGTACTCCGGCTTGGCCGGGATGACGGTGTTCACCTCCTGCTGAAGGAGGCGCTCTCATCGCTTGTCATCCCTGAGGCTGGTGAAGATGACGTACGCCGCGTTCTGGTCCGGGTAGGCATCGTCGTGCATCGCGCCGCTGGCTGGGGGTAGTGGTGGAGGCGGAGGCAGCTGTCCCGCACCCGGAGCCGGAGCTGGAGGGGGTGGGACGTCGCCCCTCATGATGGGCTTGGTGATGTCGCACTACCGAATCGGGTGCGTGGACGGCCTTGCGCCGCTATGGTGCTTGCAGGGGGCGTCAAGCATCTCTTCGAAGCTCATGGCGGGTTGCCACACCATCTTGCCGGTCTGCCGGTGCTTGGCTGCCGGGTCCGCCGCAGGCTTGGTGGATGCGACGAGTCGGTTGTCGTAGCACTGAGCCGGTTGGTCGGTCTTGCGCTTGTTGTTTTGCTGGTGCTGCTGCGGATGCTCTCGCCGACCGGCTTTGGAGGGGGAACCGGCTTTGCCTTGCTGGCTTCATCCAGTGCCACCTGGATCTTCATGGCGGAGTCAGCGTTGGCGTACTTGTCCGCCGTCACCATGAGCGCAGCCATGGTGGCCGTCTCAGAGCGCAAGAGCTTGTGCTAGAGGAGGGTGCCGTCTCGGCACCCGTTGATGAACTACTGGATCGCTTGAACCTCGTGGACACCTTCGCAGCTATTCCGGAGCTCGGTCCAGCGTGCGAGGTATTCGCGACCGGTCTTTGTCAGCCCCTGCACGCACATGTCGAGCTGGCTGGGCGGCCGGGTTGCTTGTAGGTCCCCGTGAAGTTGCGGACGAAGGCCTGCTCGAAGTCGACCCACGTGATGACGCTGCCCACCGGCAGACTGTTCAACCAGGTGCGGGCTGACCATTGGAGCATGAGCGATGCGTAGCACACGGTGAGTCGATGGTTGCTGCCGGTGATGCCGATGGTGGTGGTGTAGTCCGTGAGCCAGTCCTCCGGCTCCACGGTTCCGTTGTACTTGGGGGTGTCGCGGGGGAGCGTGAACCCTTTCAGAAAAGGCTCCTCCCGAATGCGTGGGCCGAAGCACGCCGGCCCAATGGTGCTGATTTCCTTCACCTCCAGGGAGTGAGAGAGCCGGTCGAGGCGGTGGCGAGCATTGGTGTCGTGGATGGCGCGTGTGCCGAGTCGACTAGCGACCGGGCCACGGGGGCCCGGGTCGGTTGGAGCCGGACGCCGATCAGGCTGGCCGGGTCCGCGTCGGTTCTCCAGGGAGGGCTCATCGCCTAAGACGCCGGCGGCCGTCGGGGCCAGGTCGCGCTGATTCCGGGTGAGGCCGGAGTGCGCCTCGCCGGGTGGCGAGGATGCCGTGTGCTGATGATTGTCGGGTCCAACAATGCGGGCGGAGCCGGATCCTGCCGGCTTGGCGAGCTGGTTGAGGCGGTCTTGCTGCACGTTGGCCGCGTTGAGGAGGTTGTGCATCCTCTTGATGCGCTCCTTCAGCTCCTCGCCTGTGAGCTGATCCAGGCCGACCGCGGTCGCCTGGGCAGCGCGCATGTTCTTCACCGGGGTCTCGTAGATGGTCGGGACGGTGCCGAGGGCATGGACGATCGCTCCACCCTAGGCTCACACGTCGGTGACCCGGCTTGGCTCGGCCGAGGCAGGCATGAAGCCGTAGGCGGCGTCGCGCTCCAGCCGAGCGGAATCCAGGCAACGTTGCATGGCAGCGAGCGTCTAGGTCAGGTCCAGCATCTGCTGGCGCCTTTCCTTGAGCTGGGCTCGGGCCTCGACGATGTTGGAGGCATCGATGTCGGTGTCGATGGGGACGCGAAGGCTGTGCATCACGGCGCGCAACGGGTTGGACGTGTGGGTTCTTTCCGCTGTGGCCTTGGCTTCGGCGGCCCTCCTCGTCTTTCTTGACGAAGAGGAGGCGTTGGTGCCGGTGACGAAGACCTCCACGTGGACGTCCATTGCCCCGGTGGAAATGCCGCCGTCGAGGGAGAGGGGATAGTCAGACTAGCTGAGTACCTCGATGGGGTACTCATTGGCCGCGGGCGAATCGGAGATGCGCAGTGCAGCAAAGGAAGCGGCGAGCGCGTCGATGACGTCGTCCGCCAGCATGACGGGCTGGTCGGAGTTGGAGAGGAGCCCCGTCTGAAGCATGCTCCCGGCCAGCTCCTCGAGCTGCCCCACGGTGGGCACCAACTGTCGTGGTGGGCGCACGATAGATGCCATGGGATGGCTAAAGAGAGGAGGATGCTGGAGGGCACTGGTGGGCTCCGGAGGCGGGGTTGGCATGAGCGAGCGCGGGACGTATGAGATACCCAGGTTCGGGGCTCTCCGGAGAGATAACACCCCTGGTCCTGCCGAGTGTGGTTGATATGCAATAGTACAAGGTTGGTCCTGGAGCTGTATGGGGGAAGAAGGAAGACTGGCTAAGGCTTAGGCTGCTCCTTCTCCCTAGGTGTGTTCTACTGCTCGGTGGCTAGTCTTTGTGTGCTTACTGCTTCTCTATGCTTGCTTGCCCGTATACGCGAGGGCTCCTGGGGGGTTTTATAGGCCAACCCCCCGGGGTACAATGGTAATGTTACAGGGCCGTAGGGCCGGGTCGTCAGCGTCTGGGGACCTGGGGCTGGGCCCCGCCCGGTGTCCGTGGTTCGCCGGGTTCCCCTAGGTGCAGGCCCTACATGCCTAGGGGGATTGTGCACCGTCTTGTCGATCATCAGGGATTGGCCGAGTCGAGTCAGGTACAGTGGCGCTCCATCAGGTCGCCGCTTGTTGGCGTCAGGAGTGACGACGGGGGCACTGTTGCCACGCCGGCCCTGGTCAGTGGGCAGGTGAGGGGCATTGTTGCCACGCTCCGGTTGACCAGAGGTATGGGCAAGGCACTGTTGCCTTGGTCATCTGTGGATGAAGACTTGTCCCATCGTACGGCCTAGATGGGACGGGAGCTGACCCGTGCCTGGGTTGAGGAACACGCTAGGGGCGGAGATGGCTTGTTGGGAAAGTCTTGGTTATGCCGGATTTGGCTGTTTTGTGCTGGTTGTCGAGGCCGAGTCGAGGGGCTTGGCCGGGTCGGAGAGTTCGGCCGGGTCGCGGGGCCTGGCTGGGTCGAGCGACCCGTCCATGCGCGCTCTGGCTTAAGGGGCGACGCCGGCCCCGTTGTTTTTGAAAAGGATCCGGGTTCCGTTGCCTACCCGGGGTTCATCCCCCTGACACTGTTTTTATTTATTCAGATTATAAATATATATTTCTACCATCCATATTACTACATTTATCACCATCTCTTCGCTGAACTAGTGCACCTATGTAATTTGCCATTGCATTGGGTGTGTTGGGGACACAAGAGACTCTTTTTTATTTGGTTACAGGGTTGTTTGAGAGAGATAATCTTCATCCTACGCCTCCCATGGATTGATAAACCTTAGGTCATCCACTTGAGGGAAAATTGCTACTGTCTTACAAAACTCTGCGCTTGGAGGCCCAACACGACTCTACAAGAATAAAGTTGCATAGCAAACATCAAGCTCCTTTCTGGCGCCGTTGCCGGGGAGGTGAGTGCATGAAGGTATATCTTTAGATCTTGCAATCGGATCTTTTAGTCTCTTGTTTTATCACTAGTTTGGTTCATAAAAAGAAAATTACAAAAAATGGAATTGAGGGGGTCTCATATTATTCATCTTTATAATGTCTTTCTTGAAAATGATAAATCAAAAAATTGTGCTCATTTGATAAAAGAAGAATTCAATAAAATGTTTGGCATAACAGATGAGCATGATTGCAATGTTGTTAGTATGAATTCTATAAATATCCAAAATGCTAATGATGATTGCACTAGTCATGAGAAAAATGTTTCTTATAAGCATGTCAATATTTTATGGAGTGGAAAGACCTTGTGAAGACGTGCCCTGTAGGGAAGATAGATTTTGTAAGAAGCATAAGAATGATAGAACCAATTTTTTGCTCAAAGTGATAGATGAATTTGCTACCAAATTATGTTCTCTTTGTCCTATTACTTGTGAACTTTGCAATAAAGTTGGTCATCTTAATTTCCAATGCATGCTTATTCATGATCGAATCGTGTCCAAATATTGCAATAACTTGATCACCCTTGAACTTTATGATGAGCTTTATCTATTTTTGGGGAGTTAAGAATTGATACATAAAAATAGTTGGTTTGAAGTATTCATTCTCACGGACGACATTGAAACTAATCTAAAAAATATCTATATGTGTTCCATGGTAAATTGCAATGAGAATGCTTATGTTGCCAACTATAGAATGATGGGAAAACCAATAGAATATAAAAGGAATACTAACGAAAGGTTAAAGATTTCCACTTTCCCTCCTATTGTCTCTCATGATGAAATAGGTGACGAGGAGGAGCTCCCTATTCAACCAATCTCATCAATAAGAAGCTCAAAAAAATTAATTAAACCCACACATGATGTGGTGAAGAAGAAGAAAAGAAGAAAGAATAGAGGTAAAAAGGTATCTCTGCCAAATAATGTGGCTCTATTATTGTTGTGCCTCATGAAAATGAATCAAAAATAATTATGGAAGATGATGCACTTGATGATGATATTGCTTCTTTGTCTCATGGCACAATGTCCGAGAGCACTATTGATGATGATTTTGTTATGTCTATTGCTTGTTGTGATAATTATGATTGGGAAGATAATGAAACTTCTTATAATCCTAAAAATCTTTTTGGCACCAACTTGGGAAGTTATGATGATAATAATTGTTATACTATTGGTGCTATTCATACTATTAATGATGAGAGTGATCATGCTTATGATATGCCAAGCCACAAGCTTGGAGATTCTATGTTTGATGAGAATGACATGTTTGAGAATTTATTTGCTTCAATTAATGTTTGTCCCAAGCTTGGGGATGCTATTCTTAATGAATATGATATTTTTAGTCCCCCTACTTTGAATGATCAAATTTGTTATGATGATTGCATGCCTCCTATTGATGATGATTGCAACATTTATGAAAGTGGGTTTGGAAGAGTGTCAGCTTTAGATAATATTTATCCCACTATTTTGGAGGGTGTTGAATCTTATTATAATGATAAAAGTTAATTTGGAGAGGTCATGACTTTATTCAGTAATGATTCCACTATTTCGGAAGAGGTTTCAATTGACTATGATGAGAACAAAGTTGCTACTTATGATGATTATTGTGATGATACTTATGTTATAAAAAGTAGTGATAGTTATTGTCATAATTTTGGATGTCCTTTTACTGAACGTTACTCTTTTAGTGCGGAAACAATTTAAAGTATTCGAGTTCCATATGATACTCCCACTATTATGAATGGCAATAAAATTGCTTATGTGGAGAGTAATAAAAATACTATGCTTGTGGATCATGAAAGGAATGCTTTGTGTGATAGTTACATTGATGAATCCATTCATGATGCTACTGAAAATTATTATGAGAGAGGAAATTTTGATTCATGATGCTCTATTTGTGTTTCAACTCTTTACTTTTATGTGAGTATCATTGAAATCATCATGCCTACCTTAAAAGGCATAAAAGAAAAGTGCTTGTTGGGAGACAACCCAATACTTATACCTACTGTTTTTGTGTCTCCACATTATTAAGCTACTATGTTTATCATGTTTTATAGATTTTGTTTAAATAAAGTACCAATTAAAGCCTTTGGGATAGTGTGGATGATAGTTGACTTTATTCTGCGCAAAAACAGAAACTTTTGCGCTCAGTCCAAATTTTTTAAAAACTAGATGATACTCTGCACGTTGTTGTGGAAATATTTTGCAACTTATTTCAATGTGATTCGTTATATGAAACATGAATAGTTGAAGTAATAATATAAAAAGCTAAAACTAAAAATACATACAATTTGTTATGTTTGATTACTATATAGTTGTAAAATGTTTATTAAATATATATAGCATAATATAATGAAAATAGTTAGTGGGGGGCAGCTATTTAGATATAGAAGATTCACTGGAACGTGATTTTGATATGATTGTTTTTACAGGTGATATATATACAATTTACCTACGTTGTCCTAATTTTTCAGAATTTTTGGAGTAGCAGAAGTATGGTAGTTGTCCAGATTACTACAGACTGTTCTGTTTCTGACAGTTTCTGTTTTCAATGCATAGTTTGCTTGTTTCGTAATTTCTATGGCTTATATTGCTCAATATAAATTGTGGAAATGATAAGGTACAGTAGGCATTGTGTGGGAACAATTATGAATCTTGTCTTTATAGTACCAAAGGGGAATGATTTGCTCTTTATCATACTAACCGATCTCACGAAGTTCCGTTAAGTTTTGTGTGATTGAAGTTTTCAAGTTTTGGGTGAGATATCGATATGAGGAGAATAAGGAGTGACGAGACCCTGAGATTGGGGATGACCAAGGGACCCCCAATGTAATATTCAAGGAATATCCAATCAACTAAGCTTGGGGATGCCCCGGAAGGCATCCCCTCTTTCGTCTCCAACATTATTTGTAACCTCACTTGAAGCTATATTTTCATTTGTCACATGATATGTGCTTTGCTTGGAGAGTCATTTTATTTTTTTAGGTCTTGCTTGATGTTATTTAGAATACTATTTTGCATCTTTTATTTCAATATAAAAATGTCAAGTATAGCCTTCACCATGCTTATTTTGCAAGTATATGAGTTGCTGTCTCAACACAGAAAGTTTATCGTTGTCTCAACACATGATAAATTGTTTATTTTTTATTAATAATCTATGATAATTTTCTACAGTTTGGTAATTTTTCATAATATTTGGAGTCAGAGAAGTATGGATCTGCTTGCATTCTTTATAGACTGTCCTGTTTAAACAGATTGCTGTTATGTTTGCATTGTTGCATATGTTTGCTTGTTTAATGATTCTACTTGAGGATAGGACTATTAAATATGCAGAAGCATTTAGTAGGAAATGTTAAATAATAATTTTAGTGATTTGCTACAGTAGAGAATGATAAGGTTTTGCATTAATTTATACTAACTTATCTCACGCGTTCTTGTTCAGTTTTGCGTGGATGAAGTTTTTAAGATTCTAGGGAAACCGTCAAATAAAAGGAATTAAGGAGACACAAAAGCTCAAGCTTGGGGATTCCCAAGGCATCCCAAATTAATATTTCAGGAAGTCTTAAGCATCTAAGCTTTGGGATTTCCCGGTAGGCATCCCAGCTTTCTTCTTCATCAATTATCGATCAGTATCGGTTGAGCCTAAGTTTTTGCTTCTTCACATGATGTGTGATATCCTTGGAATGTCATTATATTTTATTTTTGTTGCTTTTTTAATAAAATACTTAGATCTAAAACTTTTAAATAAGAGAGAGTCTTCAAATAGCTACCCATTTACTTAACTACTCTTTTAATACTTATATATTTTTGGAGTATTTTGTCAATTCTCTCATGATTCACTTATATTATTTTGAGAGATGAAATTTTTTATGCTCGTGTTCTTCACTTAAATTTGTTTGAGCTTGTCAAAAAGCAATGCAACATATGAAACTAGTCCCAAGGTGATAGATATTCAAGAGGGATATAATAATAACTTGGGATTTTTACATCTGTGCCCCTGGTTCCTAAGATCTACTCATTCATCCCCGCACTCTTAAGTTTTGCTCAATTTTCCCCACTCCCTTGCCAGAAACCCTCATAACTTGTCACAACAGACGTTACCGTCGGGTCAAAGGCTTGACCGTTAACTCTGACTAGTGGGGCCACGCTGGACTGTGTCGTTCGTTCGACCTGACAAGTGGGGCCGTGTTGGGTGGTGTCGGTGTTCGACCGTTGGGTCGTGGTTTTGTTGGGCCGTCCCTTGCATCAAAAGTCTGCGCGCGCCACCAGGACAGAAGCCTGCTATGCATGCACCTAGCAAATCCTTCCTGCATGCGCCGATGCCTTGATCCTACGATGCACCGACCAAGCCTGCATGCGCCGACCGAGCCTACATGCGCTAATGCGTCCGCCATGATGCATTGACCGAGCAGTTTTCTTGCACGCCAGCCGCCATGGATGCAGCGACGGTCACTGCCGCTGATTCCTCTCTTCTAGCTAGGTGGCTACATATTTTTGGCTTGTGTAAAAAAAGAGCCACTCCCTTGCTTAGCTGTACTCATTCATCCCTACTAACAAAGCTTGCTTGCATGCACTGGTGGTTACTAACAAGGGAACCCTACTAACAAGCTGAGCTCTCTAAGAAAATAATCAACAAATATGTGGTCCCAATATGTAGATAGGGCCAACAAGCCCATAGCATGATCACATAGCTCAAACTAGGAAGAAATTAATAATAGAATAGATAGAAAACTTAATAATAGAATTTGAGAAAAGGGCCAACAAGCCCATAGCAACTCCAACATAGTTCAATTACAACTTAACATAACATAGACTAAAAAAAGATAGAGCGTTTAGAACCCTAGCTGCCACCTTCTCCAACTCGCTCCTCCTCCGGGCGCCCTTTTCACTGCTCCTCCGGAGCGTTGTCGGGTACGGAAGAGTGTGCATGCGCGTCGTGGTGGGGAATATGTTGTTGTACTCCATGAACCTGTTGTGGGTGGTGAAAGCAATGAACTCCGAGCCACACCAAAACACCCGGCCGAGGAGGTAGAATGCATCGAATGTGTTGGTGAAATGGGCAAGGAGAGCAACCACCACCCGGTTTTGGATGACCTCCTTGACACGGAACATCGTTGTAGATCCCCTTGGGAGGTGGTGGTAGCCGGACGTGAGGAAGAACTAGGTGAAGTTCCTTGCGGTCCTCAGCCTTGAGATCGCCCACACACATAGTGTGCGATCAACGTACACGTCGATAGGGTAGAGCCTCTCCGGCACGGTGGGTGGGAAGCGGTAGGTTGGTCCGGTGTACTGCATGGCTGAGGGATGTGCAGAAGACGAAGAAGGGGTCGAAGAGCAAGAAGGGCAGATGGATGAGGGATGGAAGAGGCAGAGGGTGGCTTAAATAGCCATAGTGCTACATGTTATTTGGCCGTGGCAATAACAGGGTCAAATGTGAAGTTAGTAGCCCGTTTTCAAACCCACCGCAGCATCAGGAGTGTACACGCGTGGGAAACAGTGCTTTGAAAATAAGAAGAAAAAGAAGCTAATTGCACGCGTGGAATCCGTGGTCAAACCCTATATTATATGAAAAAGAGACAATTTTTAAAGAGCTTGTGGCCATTTTGCATGATAAAAATAAATTTGGCCCATAAAAATTTGGTCATTTTGCTTGATAAAAAGAGATAGAGGGCTTGTGGCCATTATACAAATGCAAAATGACCAATTTTTTTTAATAATTTGTGGCCATTTTGCATGATAAAAATAAATTTAGCCCTTATAAATTTGGTCATTTTACATTTGTAGAGAACAAAAAGAACTAAATTTCCTAGGTAATGTCAATTGTTGTGTAATTTCAAACGATGCAAAAAAAACCCAGAGCCAACACGTTCACAAAAAAACGATGCAATTCGATGGCCCAACTAGAGCTTGGTTTCCTTTTGGGCCCAACACCACCGTTTTTTTTCGCGGAGTCAGTGGTGGGCGAGCATCCGAGCACAACCAATAGGATCGCCTCTCGCGGATCGCCCCACGATCCAACGATGCGGAGCCGTCCCTGTGATCCAACAGCTTGGAACCTGCACGCAGCCTGCCCACCGAATTCCTTCTAGAAGACCACATCCGAGGGCTGTCGCTTGGCGCCAGGGTATGATCGGACGGCTGACGTTGGGATATAGGGTTAGGCGAAACCCCGCGGGGTATAGAGGGGTTTTGAGCTAGTCAATGGGGTTACGAAAGCTTTGACTAAGCATAACTAATTTTAAAAAATCAAAAAAATATCAAACCTTCGCCGTTCATTGTTTTATAAGACACACTAATGAGGAAAACTACTAAACTTGGTCTATGGTCATTTTCATGAAAAAACCCTAGCCGGCACGATCGAGGTCAAATGAGCACCATTAATTAAAAATAATCAAAAAATATGAAACATGCGCACAATGTTGTCTTATGTGACATGTTACCAACCAAAAATCATAAACTTGCTCTATGGTCATTTTCATGAGAAAATCTTCACACATATGAGCTATCACCTACAAGATTACATAGAGTTCAAGGAGATGAGGTAGGGTTACCTTGTGTTTTTTAAAAATTTAAAAAAATCCAAAAATAATCACCAAAGCTTTATTTCAAATTGAATAAGGAGTTGAACTTGTTTTTATATTTTAAACGTGTTTTTAATAGTTTTTATATTAAAGCATATTTTTCAAAAGAAAATGGAAAAATATGAAGATTAATTCAAAAAATAGTGAGACTTCGAATCTACACTATTTAGTGGAATAGGTGTTAATACAAAACATTTGGCTCATGTAGAGTAGGTCCAAAAAAACTTGATTACAAATGGGGTGTTTACCCTAGCCTGGGAGCTCATTTGGAGCATATTTCTCAATTTCAAATTTTGGTGACCTCCTCTAAATCACCTCAAATTTTGCACACATGATCTCCTACCCAAACATAGATAGTTTGCCAAGGTTTTATTGTTTTTGCATTTTCTTGAATTTACACAAACATACATAGATCATTTTCTAGTGGGAAAAAGCATGCACTTGATTTGATTAATAAACATGAGACCAATTACAAAACAGTAAAATAGAGATACCTATGAGCTCCTACAGCGATTTGGCGTCCTTAACCGTCCGATTATACTTAAGAACGGACTAGATCTCTCGGTCCATCCCACCACTCCCGTCTCCATGTTTTCACCCCGTAATCGGTCCGCTACTCGTCAGGTTGACCAAGGCTCTCTCTTCTTAATCGGGCCGACAAGGCCACCACTCGTGAATGGTAAACGAGGCCTGCCCTGTGCTCTCCCTTTTTTGATCAATTTATCCCGAAGCTTTGTGCGCTCATCATCTGGTGGCGGCGGCGGCGACGGAATAATGGCAAGGCAGTCCAGCCATCTCCCTCAGCAGTGATTTCTTCTTCAAAACTTTCATCTTGCCTATAGGTTGGATCCTGTTCCTTGTTTCATTGGCCTGGTAGGGTAGCAGTTACATAATGTAATTTTAGGATGCTTCTTGTTGCAGAAACTATTGGAAATCACTGAAGTGAAACTTCTTGGATGGCTTCGGGGTGGCGATGGAGGTCTTAGCTACTTCTGCCTCCCGTTCCTTCTCTCCGCGTTTGCTGTTCCGAGTGAAGTGGGCGCAGGGATATAGTCCCATCCTCTCTCCTTCTGATTGCCCCTTCTCCTTCTGATTTTTCTTTGTGTTCTGCATGTTCTTTGTCAAACTTCAAATTTCTTTTTATTGATGGAACAATGAGTTTGGTTTTAATTCCCATGTGAGAAGATCCTTCTGAGGAAGGTCAAGAATCGGTACAGAAATTCTGAATATGCATAGCTTTGAGTATGACATTTGATTCTGATTATGTGAGATTTGTGTCTAATTTAAATCATCTTGGCATGAGTATTGTTTGTTCAACTGCTGATCAAGTGAGTTGTGGATTTATCTTTTTTGTGACACATCTTTTTTTATTTGTTGGACTCTGATAAATGAAAAGTTCACTTGCAGACTGTTCTTTGCTTACACTGTGACTAAAACAAGTTTTGTTTCCTATTATAGCTTCTTTTTCAGATTTTGGCGTGCTATTCTCGAACATATTGTGCATGCAATTAATTTCTGGAACTATTTTTCCCTTTCTGAAGAGTTCATGTTCATTATTAATTTCTGAAAGTCAACGTTCATGTTGCCGAGCCACAAGTGCTCGTGAAAGTATTACATGGCAAGTGGAGCGCAAGGTGAGTGCCCATGTTTTAGCAATCTTGGGTTATTTTTTTAAGATATAGGATTTAGTTTGGTTAAGATTGCTTGTCGCACTATGCTAACACTGCCTGATGTATGGTTTTTTAAGCTTTTGAGACCTACATGCAAGTATTGCAGGCGGCCGGTGAAGCCGAAGTCATTTTTGCTTAATTTGATAATGTATAATAAGGCAGGCAGTCTCTTAAATGTGTTTGATGATTTTAGGAGAAGTTGTAATTTTCAGCATAATCAGTTGCCCAAGATGTACATCTGAACCTATTCTTAGGTTTACTTCACCAGATGATATGAAATTGATAAAGCTAACTTTCTATTCCTATAACGATTTGACAAGGTCCAATTTGATAATCTATGCACTATCACCATGCGTCCTGGGCTGTCTAAAACAATAGTCCATCAGTTGTGAGATCTTTTACTGCTCAAATCATGGTCGCCACGTCATAAATAAAATCCATAGCATGACTTTTGGATCTGACGTTTTTATGTGTACCTGTCACGCTCTGAGGATTAATGCTTCACTTGAGTCAATTCAAAATATTGTTTACAATTGATCTATTTTGTTTACCGGAAGTTAGATCCAAAATGCTAATTTTGTTATGGTCTCATTGCATCACTGAGACGCACCTACCAAAATTTACTGGTAAAGCTTAACACCTTTAACAATTATCTTGGAAATATCTCTCGCATATTCAAAATTTCGCAAATACTGCTTGTATTATTTTAAAAGTGAAGTGCATCCTAGGTCCTTGAACTATTTTGAAGGTGTCACGTAGGTCCTCAAACTATGAAAAGTGTCATCCAGGTCCTTAGAAATCTTTGAAGTGTAATAAGTGTGTACATATGTGACACTTGAATAGTTCAATGAGCTACATGACTCCTTTGAAATAGTTTGAGGATCAGGATGACACACACATTGCACTTTGAGGATTTAGATGATGATTTTCATAGTTCAAGGACCTATGTGACAGGTCTGAAATAGTCCGAGGACCTATGATGCACTTCACTCTTATTTTAGGATAGTTTTATTATTCAATGTCAATATGGGCGGGCGCGGTGAAGCGCGCCTAGATGTTCTAGTAACATGTGTGATCCGTGAAGCAACACTGGAACAATATGTGTGATCAATGAAGCAACACTGAAGTGATCACTAAAGCAACACTGAAACAACATGTCTGATCAGTGAAGCAACACTGAAACAACATGTTTGATCATTGCAACACCTAAGCTCTAGTTCACAACATCTAAACAGAACTAACCATACACCAAGGCAAATATAAGGGCAGACAAATATAGATAGAATAATACGTTACTAGCATCACCATAGATTAAGTTCACACCATAAACTGCCACATTAAGTTTACCATAAGTAACCGGACCCCAAGTGCCCAAAAGATTAAGATTCCGTTCACATCATCACACCATCACAACAACATCACATCACCTCACGCTGGAGTTAGGGCCTTCGCGAGCGCAACATGCTGCCCCCTAATCATGTAGTCCTCCCCAAGGATCGCTACATCCTCTGTATGAGACAGAAGGTGATCGAAGCAGCCATCCTTGGGCTTTGGCTTGGTGGTGCAGCAGGGGCAGTGCCACTTCTTGAACTTGCGATTGTAGAAGGAAGCAACTCCCTTGGCCTTCATCTTCTGCACCTCCTTGGCTGTGAAGGATGCGACGTTTCCCTTGTACACATCATCTCCAGAATCAAACTGCACACATGAATGAATTGCATTAATACATTATAGATTCATATACACCATGTCAAAGGAACTAAATGAACAAGGGATAGGCTTACCTCATATTCAGAATTGTCACTAAACGCCCCCTTGTATGGGTCATAGTCGCCAACTTCCTATTTCTCCCCCAACCATCATCCTCCTGAATATACAATTACATCCATCACTAGTAGCCAATTGAAAATTTAGATATGGACACATGACACATTGATCATAGAGCTAATATACTCCCAATATCAGAAACGTTTTATAAGTGGTTTTTTTATTCTCGTGCCTCTTATCTCTATGCATTCAAAAACCACATCCATCAGAAATGTATTAGATTTGTACACACATTGATCAAAAACCCCAATATGACATTCAAATAACACATTGATCATTCGTCATGCACACACATTGAAGAACAGAGCTAATATAACTACAAATTGTGGACACATTTATATACTAATGAATCAAATTTATATACTAATGAATCAAAAAACCCAATGTGACAAATTTACACACATTGAATCAAATTTATAACTTCTTAATCAATGGATTCCATTTGGGCATATGACATTCAGAACCCCAATTTGAGTAGCATTCAAAAACAAATCTAATAGGGACCCAATCTAAGGCAACGAATCTGAGTAGCATTAAAAACCCCAATCTGTGAGCACTAAATACAAATCTAATAGGCATCATAGCATTAAAAAACCCAATCTGTTCACAACATCTAGCATTTTTTCAACGAATTTATCCAAATCTAAAAACAAATATAAAAACCCCAATCATTCCAACACCTAAAATCATAGTTCACAACATAGCATTTTTGCAACGAATTTACCCAACAAACCCTAGTCCAAAAACCCCCGTTCCCCCAACCCGTACCCTACAGAAAACCCCGGCCCATCCGAAAAACCAACTACTCTAACCATCTGAATTACCGTATGAATCGCAATCTAACAAATGCAACTAGGGAGCAATTAACTCTACAAGCTAAGAAAGTGCAAATACCTGCTCCTCCACGGCAGGCGGCGCAACGGGGGCATTTGGATTGACTACGCCGCTCGACGCCTTCACCTTCTGCAGCGATGAGGTGGAGCCCGCCACATCCATAGCGGTTGCGATTTTCCCCGACGCCGCCGACATCCGCGGTCACCGTGCCTAGACCCTGCAGCTCCACCACATCTCCGGCCGCTGTGCCGGCGTCGCCACGAGCGTCGGCCATCTTAAAGATGGAGGCGATGAAGGTGAGGAAGAGGATGCGGTGGGGGAGAGCGAGACGGTGCGGTGGAGGCAGTGGAGGAGAGCGAGACGACACCGGTGGGGGAGAGGAAGACAATCCAGCAGGGAGGGGATTTGGGGGAAAATGGTAGGGGCGATGGAGTTGGTTGCCCTCTTTATATGATGGGACGTTTTGGCATGTCCATGGACACGTGCTACCCCACGACCGCGGTCTCGCATGCACCCACATATATGCGGCCCCACTCGTCAGCTAACGGTCAAAGGCATTGACCCGATGACAACGTCTGTTATAACCTGTTCTGTGGGTTTTGGGCAAGGGAGTGGGGAAAACTGAGCAAAAGTTAACAGAGTGGGGATGAATGAGTAGAGCTAAGGAACCAGGGGCACAGAAATAAAAATCCCTAATAACTTTCATGAAGATCATTGGACAAAATAAACTTGATTCTTTGTAATAGTTTTGAGATATGATGATAGTGATATGTGAGTCATGTTGATGAGTAATTATGCTTTAGTAAGAATATTGGTGTTAAGGTTTGTGATTCCCCATGCAAGCATGAAACTCAATAGTTATGCAATGAAATTACATTCTACTTATGGTGCATTATTCGGTGTTAGTTATGCTTAATGCTCGCTGATATGTCTCCGTCATATCTATAATTTTTTATTTCTCCAAGCCAATATTATATTTACATACTTTTGGCAACATTTTATATGATTTATTGGACTAACCTATTGATCCAGTGCCCAGTGCCAGTTCTTGTTTGTTGCATGTTTTTTGTTTTGCAGAAAATCCATATCAAACAAAGTCCAAACGTGATAAAAATTTACGAAGAATTATTTTGGAATATATGTGATTTTTGGGACTTGGAATCAACGCAAACGGGCCCCACAGTGACCACAACCCACCAGGGTGCGCCGGGCACCCCTGGCGTGCCCATGAGTCTTATTCCCTCCCCTTAAGTCGATTGAGCCCTTCTTCTGGCGCAATAAAGATGATTTATGAAAAAAATCGTGTAAAAATTTCAACGCAATCGGAGTAATGGATCTCCGGGAATTTAAGAAACCGTGAAGGGGCAGATCTGGGGAACGCGAAACAAAAGAGAACAGAGAGGGAGATCCAATCTCGAAGGGGCTCCCACGCCTCCACCTCCATGGAAGCCATGGACCAGAGGGGGAACTCTCCTCCCATCTAGGGGGGAGGCCAAGGAAGAAGAAAGAGGGGGCTCTCTCCCCTCTCTCCCGGTGCAACCGGAACGCTGCCGGGGCTAGGATCGTGATGGCGATCTACATCAACAATCTTGCTACCGTCAATACCAACTTTCTCCCCTCTATGCAGCAGTGTAACACCCCTTCTCCCTGCTGTAATCTCTACTTAAACATGGTGCTCAACTCCATATATTATTTCCCAATGATCTATGGTTATCCTATGATGTTTGGGTAGATCCATTTTGTCCTATGGGTTAGTCATGATCTTGGTTGGTATGATTGTATATTTTTATTTATGGTGCTGTCCCATGGTGCCCTCCGTTTCGTGCTAACGCGAGGGGTCCCCGCTTTAGGGTGTTGCAATACGTTCATGATTCGCTTATGGTGGGTTGCGGGAGTGACGGAAGCTTAAACCCGAGTAGGTGGGTTGTTGCATACAGGATAAAGAGGACTTGATACTTACTGCTATGGTTGGGTTTCACGACCTTAAAGATCTTTAATAGTTGCAGATGCTTGCTAGGGGTCCAATCATAAGTGCATATGATCCAAGTAGAGAAATTATGTTAGCTTATGCCTCTCCCTCATATAAAATTGTAAGAATGATTACCGGTACTTGTTATCGATTGCCTAGGGACAAATGACTTTCTTGTTTACAAAAGCTATCCACTTTCATTACCTTGCAATTTATTCATAGTTTTATTCTCGCAAAGTACTCATAGTTTTATTCTTGCAAAATAGTTTCATACTTGTTCTAGGTAAAGCAAACGTCAAGTGTTCGTAGAGTTGTATCGGTGGTCGATAGAACTTGAGGGAATATTTGTTCTGCCTTTAGCTCCTTGTTGGGTTCGACACTCTTATTTATCGAAGAAGGCTACAAACGATCCCCTACACTTGTGGGTTATCAAGACCTTTTTCTGGCGCCGTTGGCGGGGAGCAATAGCGTGGGGTGAATATTCCCGTGTGTGCTTGTTTGCTTTATCACTAAGTAGTTTTTATTTTCAGTTCTAAGTTGTTCTCTATCTTTAGTCATGGATATGGAACACGAAACACCAAAAAAATTAGTTTTACTTGCTACTCATGGAGATGGGGAACCTCCTAAAACCCTCGATGCTTGTTTTTTTGAAAGATATTATGCACTACTTTGATAATCCTAAGAAAACCCCATTCAACTATATAATGGGAGTAACGTTGGATCAACGTGAATACTTTAGGGGTTATCACTTCACTCATAAAGGGAAATTGTTATGGGATCAAATTCATATGTTGCATTGGTATGCTCGGGAGCTATGCTTGAGATATGATTATACTTGTTGCTATAGGATGAACGCTCCACATCTTCCCTTTTCATGCAAATTTAATGATAATGAAACCTTAGCTTCTTATGCTAATGTTAGATATGATTACTATGACGTGGAACGAATAGAAGAATTTGTTGATTTTAAGGGTGCATATGAAATTGAATCTTAGTTTGAAAAGTTTGAAGATTTTGCTGATTCACTTTATAGACCAGAAAATTTTGCTATCCTTAAATATTGCTATGATAATTATAAATACAATTACGATATTGATGTGTTTATTGAGAAAGTCTCCGCTGTTCAAGAAGAGACTAATATTTTGCAGGAGTCTATGGAAGAAGGAATTGATGAAACTGTGACCTCATTGAATGAAAAAGATGATGAGGAGAGTGAAGAACAAAATGAGGAAGAGCGGATTAGCTACCTGTGCCCTCCTTCTAATGAGAGTAACTCTTCAACTCATACATCATTTAATGTCCCTTCGTTCTTACCGAAGGATGAATGCTATGATAATTGCTATGATCTGTTGATTCTTTTGAAATTTCCCTTTTTGATGAAAATGATGCTTGCTATCATTGTGGCCAAGATGCTAATATGAATTATGCTTATGGAGATGAGCTTTCTATAGTTCCTTATGTTAAGAATGAAATTGTTGCTATTGCACCCACACATGATAGTCCTATTATCCTTTTGAATTCTCCAAACTACACTATATCAGAGAAGTCTGCACTTATTAAGGATTACATTGACGGGTTGCCTTTTACCGTTGCACATGATGATTTTGATGAATGTAATATGCATGTGTTTGCTGCTCCTACTTGCAATTATTATGAGAGAGGAACTATATCTCCACCTCTCTATGTTTCCAACACGATAAAATTGCAAGAAACTGCTTATGCTATGTATTAGCCTTTACTTGATGTGCATTAATTGTTCTTGTATGACATGCCGATGCATAGGAACAGAGTTAGACTTCTTCAGTGCTTGATATATGTTGCTTTGAGTTCACTACTAAATGCCAAATCATTGCTAATTAAGATAGGCTTTGATATACACTACAAAAAAAGACACATCTGTGAGATTTTGGGCTGAACGAATTTTTTTCCTGTCATGCTTATGACACTTCTATGACAATAATTGTGACAAAACCTGGTATCATCATAGATGTGGTGGGATCCTACTTCTATGACAAAAAATCATGACAGGAATGGGCTTTTCATCCTCGGCGGGCTGGCTGCTCAGCTGCATGACATTCTTTGGGCTGTCCATGACGGAAAACACCATGGTAGAAGCTAGGGCGAGGAAAAATATCGGGGAGTTCCCGATTACGATGGGTGGTTGGGGCCGAGTGATGCACGGAGGGATTGCACATTTCTCTCATACACGTACGTGCGTGGGTGCGAGGCGTTGGGCTCTAACTGAACCCGAGCGAGGCGTTCGCCTACTGAACCCGACCGATTGCACTGGATACACGTTACTGAACCCGATCGATCGATCGACCCTTGGCTGTTAACTGAACCCGGTTGAGTGATTCCTTTGCTACTGCTGCTAACTGAAGCCGATCGACCTGCTGCCTCTTGATAAACAATGAGTATTGTTGGGGGTTAGATGAACAGGACCCCGTGGTAGTAGAGGCCATTGCCGCTGGATGAACATGACCTCGATCGAGCAGATGGAGGGTGGATGAACAGGACCCCGTGGAGGGGTGGTTGAACAATAGTCGGTGGAGGGCTGGATGAACAGTAGCCCGTGGAGGGGTGGTTGAACAGTAGCCGGTGGAGGCAGGATGAACAGGAACCCGTGGATGAACAGTAGCCCATGGAGGCTGGATGAACAGGAGCCCGTGGATGAACAATAGCTGGTGGAGGCAGGAGGGAGACACCATGGATGAACAGTCACAAGTGGAGGCTGGAGGAGGTCGACGGTGGATGAACAGTAGCCCATGGAGGCTGGAGCGATGCAGTAGATGGTGGATGAACAGTAGCCCCATGGAGTCCCATTTTGCGGTACGCCACACCCCTCCCGATGAACAGGACCCCCGTTTCGACCGTAGGAGGTCGAAGTGAAGTCTGTTTCCTCCATTTTGCAGTATGCCACACCCCTCCTGATCAACAGCACCCCATTTCGACCGTAGGAGCTCAAACACAAGTCTGTTTCCTCCATTTTGCGGTACGCCAGACCCTTCCCGATGAACAGGACCCCGTTTCGACCATACACGGTCGAACACAAGGCCATTTTCCTCCATTTTGTGGTACACCATACCCCGTTCCGGCTGTTCAGTCCAAGCCAGTTGGCTCCCATTGAACATGACCCATTCTGTCCAAGTCTGTTGCCTCCCAATGAATAGGACATGTTCTGACCCAGTCACTTGGCTCCTGGCAAACACGACGATGTTTCCTCCGTTCTGACCCGGCCGGTTGGCTACCGATGAACAGGACGCCGTTGCTGCCTCCGCTGCCTTTCCATGCACACAAGCCTTGGCCCTACATATGCGTGAGTAGGCGTTCGAGACCCCGCCCGTATGTATGTATGTACGTGTACACGATATAGACGAGACTACCTGAACAGTATGTATGTACACATTTGCGACCAGAATGACAACACTACATAGCTTCGACCGGGTGGGTCCCGGCTATCAGGGAGGATAAAGAGTCACTTCCTTGCATGCGAAGATGTAGCTGGTGGGTCTGAGATGATAGGGGGAGGATTCTTTTTTTGCGCGTAATAAGGAGCCACTCCCTTGCGTGTGTAGATGTAGCTGGTGGGTCCATCTGTCAGCTGATAACCCACAAGTGTAGGGGATCAATTGTAGCCTCTTTCGATAAATAAGAGTGTTGAATCCAGTGAGGAGCTAAAGGTAGAACAAATATTCCCCCAAGTTCTATCGACCACTGATACAACTCTACGCACGCTTGACGTTCGCTTTACCTAGAACAAGTATGAAACTAGAAGTACTTTGTAGGTGTTGTTGGATAGGTTTGCAAGATAATAAAGAGCACATAAATAAAATCTAGGGGCTGTTTAGATAAAGAAGCAATAAAGTAAATATAGCGAATGTGGAAAAGTGGTGGTAGGAGTTGTGAAATTGTCCCTAAGTAATTGACTACTTTACTAGACCGATAACAAGTTTTATGTGGGAGAGGCATAAGCTAACATACTTTCTCATCTTGGATCATATGCACTTATGATTGGAACTCTAGCAAGCATCCGCAACTACTAAAGATCATTAAGGTAAAACCCAACCATAGCATTAAAGCATCAAGTCCCCTTTATACCATACACCACAACCCCCTTACTCGGGTTTATGCTTTTGTCACTCAAGCAACGCACTATAAGCGAATCATGAACGTATTGCAACACCCTATAGCGGTAATCCCTCACGCTTGCGCGACACGGAGGGCACAATAGGGCAGCAACATAACCACAAGAAAATTAAACCAATCATATCAATTCATCAAGCACCGACAGGACAACGAAAATCTACTCAGACATCATAGGATGGCAACACATCATTGGATAATAAGATGAAGCATAAAGCACCATGTTCAAGTAGAGGGTACAACGGGTTGCGAGGGATTGGACCACTGATTATAGATGGGGAAGGTGATGGAGATGTTGATGAAGATGATGGAGGTGTTGGTGTAGATTGCGGTGATGATGCTGGCCCCCAGTGGCGTTCGGCGCCATCGAAAGCAAGGGGGAGAGAGCCCCCCTTCTTATTTATCTTCCTTGACCTTCTCCCTAGATGGAAGAAGGGTTTCCCCCTGGTCCTTGGCTCCCATAGCATGGGAGGGGCGAGAGCCCCTCCGATATTGGATCTGTCTCTCTGTCTCTCTATATTTCTTTGTTTTTTGATTCTGCCCTTCAGCCGTTTCTTTTATATCCGGATATCCGTAACTCCGATTGGGTTGAAAATTTCGCCCAGATTTTTCTCTGAAAATTAGCTTTCTTGCGGCAAAAGAAGAGCGTCAACCGCCTTACGGGGTGATCACGAGGGTCAGGGGCGCGCCCCCTGCCTCGTGGCCCCCTCGGGCACCGTCCTGCGTTGATTTTTCCTCCCAAAAAATGATAAATATTCCAAAAATAATTTCCGTCCGGTTTTATCCTGTTTGGACTCCGTTTGATATTGGGTTTCTGCGAGACATAAAACATGCAACAAACAGGAACTGGCACTGGGCACTAGATCAATATGTTAGTCCCAAAAATAATATAAAAAGTTGCCAAAAGTATATGAAAGTTGAAGAATATTGGCATGGAACAATCAAAAATTATAGATACGACGGAGACGTATCAACATCCCCAAGCTTAATTGTTGCTCGTCCTCGAGTAGGTAAATGATAAAAAAAGATAATTTTTGATGTGGAATGCAACCTAGCATCATCTTGATCATGTAATCTAATCATGGCATGAATATTAAGACACGAATGATTCAAGGCAATAGTCTATCATTTGACATAAAAACAATAATACTTTGAGCGTACTAATAAAGCAATCGTGTCTTTTCAAAACAACATGGCCGAAGAAAGTTATCCCTACAAAATCATATAGTCTGGCTATGCTCCATCTTCACCACACAAAGTATTTAAATCATGCACAACCCCGGTTTTAGCCAAGCAATTGTTTCATACTTTAGTATTCTCAAACCTTTTGAACTTTCAAGCAATACATGAGCGTGAGCCATGGATATAGCACTATAGGTGCAATAGAATATGATGGTGGGGGTTATGTGGAGAAGACAAAAAAGGAGAAAGTTTCACATCGACACGGCTAATCCACGGGCTATGGAGATGCCCATAAATTGATGTCAACATGAGGAGTAGGATTGCCATGCAACAGATGCACTAGAGCTATAAGTGTATGAAAGCTCAAACTGAAACTAAGTGGGTGTGCATCCAACTTGCTTGCTCATGAAGACCTAGGGAATTTGAGGAAGCCCATCATCGGAATATACAAGCCAAGTTCTATAATGAAAATTCCCAGTAGTATATAACTCAAGAGACTCTCTATATGAAGAACATGATGCTACTCTGAAGCACAAGTGTGGTAAAAGGATAGTAACATTGCCCCTTCTCTCTTTTTCTCTCATTTTTTTAATTTTTATTTTTTATTTTTTTGGTGGGCTTCTTTGGCCTCTTTTTTTATTTGGGCTTCTTTGGTTATTTTTCATAAAGTCCGGAGTCTCATCCCGACTTGTGGGGGAATCATAGTGTCCATCATACTTTTCTCACTGGGGCAATGCTCTAATAATGATGATCATCACACTTTTATTTACTTACAACTCAATATTACAACTCGATATCTAGAACAAAGATATGACTCTATATGAATGCCTCCGGCGGTGTACCGGGTTGTGCAATGATCTAGCGTAGCAATGACATCAAAAAATGGACAAGCCATGAAAACATCATGCTAGCTATCTTACGATCATGCAAAGCAATATGACAATGAATGCTCAAGTCATGTATATGATGATGATTGAAGTTGCATGGCAATATATCTCGGAATGGCTATGGAAATGCCATGATAGGTAGGTGTGGTGGCTATTTTGAGGAAGATATAAGGAGGCTTATGTGTGATAGAGCGTATTGTATCACGGGGTTTGGATGCGCCGGCGAAGTTTGCACCAACTCTCGAGGTGAGAAAGGGCAATTGAGAGATCGAGGATGTCGCCTAGAGGGGGGGGGTGAATAGGCGCTTTAAAATAATTACGGTTTAGGCTTGAACAAATGCAGAATAAACCTAACGGTTAATTTCTCAAGCACAAAACCTAAAACAACTAGGCTCACCTATGTGCACCAACAACTTATGCTAAGCAAGATAAGCAACTATGTGATAGCAAGATATATGACAAAGAACAATATGGCTATCACAAAGTAAAGTGCATAAGTAAAGGGGCTCGGGTAAGAGATAACCGAGGCACGCAGAGACGACGATGTATACCGAAGTTCACACCCTTGCGGATGCTAATCTCTGTTTGGAGCGGTGTGGAGGCACAATGCTCCCCAAGAAGCCACTAGGGCCACCGTAATATCCTCATGCCCTCGCACAATGCAAGATGTCGTGAATCCACTAAGGGACCCTTGTGGGCGGTCACCGAACCCGTACAAATGGCAACCCTTGGGGGCGGTCACCGAACCCGTACACTTTGGCAACCCTTGGGGGCGGTCACCGGTACCCGTCAAATTGCTCGGGGCGATCTCCACAACCTAATTGGAGACCCCGACGCTTGCCCAGAGCTTTACACCACAATGATTGAGCTCCGAACACCACCAACCGTCTAGGGCGCCCAAGCACCCAAGAGGAACAAGCTCAAGGGTACCAAGAACCCAAGAGTAATAATCTTCTCAACTTGTAACTTCCACGT
This sequence comes from Triticum dicoccoides, assembly GCF_002162155.2. Lineage (NCBI taxonomy): Eukaryota > Viridiplantae > Streptophyta > Magnoliopsida > Poales > Poaceae > Triticum > Triticum dicoccoides. Next base: position 685,156,178 of record NC_041385.1, on the reverse strand, counting down.
ATCACCGTGGAGAACTCAAACCGATGCACCAAATGCAATGGCAAGGGCACACGGAGTGCCCAAGTCCTTCTCTCCAAAATCCCACCAAAGCAACTAATGCTAGGGAGGAAAATGAGAGGAAGAACAAAAGAAGAACATTAAGAACTCCAATACCTAGATCCAAGGGGTTCCCCTCACTCAGAGGAGAAAGTGATTGGTGGAAATGTGGATCTAGATCTCCTCTCTCTTTTCCCTCAAAAACTAGCAAGAATCCATGTAGGGATTGAGAGTTAGCAAGCTCGAAGAAGGTCAACAATGGGGGAAGAACACGAGCTCAAAGGATTAGGTTCATTGGGGAAGAAGACCCCTTTATATAGTGGGGGAACCAATCCAACCGTTACCCCACTGAAGAGCCACGCACAGAGCGGTACTACCGCTTGGGCAGGGCGGTACTACCGCTGCGGGCGGTACTACCGCTCTCACCCAGCGATACTGCCGCGCTGACGAGGAGGACAGGGCCCTGGCCCCAGAGTGGTACTACTGTGGGAGTAGGCGCGGTACTACTGCCACTACTACCGCACTTAGTACCGTAAAACCCGACACGAAAAACAATGGTCTCGAATCGAGGCGGTAGTAGCCCGGAACCACTGCGGTACTACGGCCGAAGACCACAAGCGGTACTACCGCTCGGAGAGCGGTACTACCGCTTGGGGAGCGGTACTACCGCTTGAGTGCTTCGGCGGTACTACCGCTGTGGACCGCGGTACTACCGCTGGCGCCATCCTTAAGCCACTACCGCGAAAACAAAGAATACTCTAAGGAAACCAGAACTGCCATAACTTTTGCAAATGAGCTCCGAATTGAGCAAACTCAAGCTTGTTTGAAACAAGACAATGAGTAGCATCAAAACAGCGACACCTCCAACAGAGAAGAACCGGCATACCCTCCAACATCGAAAACATCATAGAAGATGCATGTGAACTCCGTTTTCGATGAACTCGAGCTTGTCATGAACCTGATCAAAAGCTCCAAAACTCACAAGGAGAAGAACCAAACAAGAACCAATAAAGATGATGCAAGGATGCAATGGTTTGAGCTCTCTACGAACGATACGATCAAGCAACTCATCGAGAGCCCCCCTTGATAGTACGGCAAATGATCCTATAACCCGGTCTCCCACAACTACCATGAGACTGGTAAAATAGAAAACCTATCAAGGGCAAACCTTTGCCTTGCACATGGTCCACTTGAGCTAGATGATGACGATCTTGACTCCCTCAAGTTGGACCACCTTTCTTGATTGCATTGGCTTGATGAAGACTAGTTAATTGCTCCCCCATACTCCACTGTGGGTGAGCCTCTCTTCCGCTCATCTTCACAAGTCCATTGTCACCACAATGGACGGAAAGCTTCAAGCACTTGATCTCTTCGTGATGCATCACTTGAACTTGCACACCGCAACCTAACCCCACAAAGAACTCTCACGAAGACCATGGGTTAGCACACAAAATGGACAATGCTTACCATACCATGGGATCACTTGATCCCTCGGTACATCTTGTGCGCTTTGTGTGTTGAATCTTTCCAACTCTCTTCATTTGGATGATGTCCTGAAGGTGGACATGAATGATCACACAATCTTATTCTTCAAGACATGCTTGTAATAAGCTCAACACTCACATGACCAATCTTTGGATAATTCCTTAATATCACCTTGGTCAACTCCTAAACTCCTTGAAACCAACACATGAAATTCAAGAAAAGCCTATGGACAGATCCTTCAAATATAACTCAAGACAACCATTAGTCCATAGAGATTGTCATCAATTACCAAAACCAAACATGGGGGCACTGCATGTTCTTTCAGCAATGCACGGTACTGAAGAGGCTAGCAATGATGGAAGGGTGAGAGTGCGTATAATCCATGGACTCAACATTAGTCATAAAGAACACACATACTTATTGCAAAAATTTATTAGCCATCAAAACAAAGTACTACATGCATGCTCCTTGGGGAAGGCTTGGTAGGAGTTAACCATCGCGCGATCCCGACCTCCACACAAAGGATGACAATCAAAAAATAAATCATGCTCCGACTTCATCACATAATGGTTCACCATACGTGCATGCTTCGGGAATCACAAACCTCAACACAAGTATTTCTACTAGTCCACAGTCACCCGCTAGCATGACTCTAATATCACCACTTTATATTGCAAAACTATTGCAAGGAATCAAACATATCATATTCAGCGATCTACAAGTTTATGTAGGATTTTATGACTAACCATGTGAATGACCAATTCCTGTCATCTCTCTAAATAGATATAAGTGAAGCAAGAGAGTTTAATTCTTTCTACAAAAGATATGCCCATGCTCTAACAAATATTAGTGAAGCAAAAGAGCATTCTACAAATGGCGGTTTTCTATGTGAAGAGAAACAGGCAATCCAAGCTTCAAAAGATATAAGTGAAGCACATGAAGCATTCTATAAAGCCATACTCAAAAGATTTAAGTGAAGTGCAATGGGCATTCTATAAATCAACAGGACTATCTCAAACCAGCATGGTGCATAAAATAAAAGTGAAAACTAAATGCAAAAGACGCTCCAAGATTTGCACATATCGCATGAATGAAACAAATCCGAAAACATACCGATACTTGTTGAAAAAAGAGGGGATGCCTTCCAGGGCATCCCCAAGCTTAGATGCTTGAGTCTCCTTGAATATTTACTTGGCGTGCCTTGGGCATCCCCAAGATTGAGCTCTTGCCTCTCCTCCTTTTCTCATATCGAGACCTCCTCGATCAAACACTTCATCCACACAAAACTCCAACAGAAAACTCAGTAAGATCCGTTAGTATAATAAATCAAATCCTACTATAATGTTGCAAACAAATTCATATTTTGTTTTTGCATTGTGTATACTGTAATATAACTTTTCCATGGCTTAATCTACTAATAGAAATTGATAGTTTCATCAAAACAAGCAAACTATGCATCAAAAATAGTATATGTCAAAAACAAAACAGTCTGTAGCGATCTGAATACTCACCATACTTCTGGTACCCCAAAAATTCTACCAAAATTAGGAAAAATAAACAATTTGTACAGCAAGACAGTGCAAAAAGTTTCAGATCCGTTTGCCGTTCCAGTAAAAATAATGTAAAATTGCGCACTACAGCCAAAATTTCTGTCCTACGCCGTACAAACCAACAAGCATTGTAAACATCCTAAAGGAAAACCTTAGCACATTCTTTTTATGATACAATGGAATTGTACAAGGGGATAATTTACCTTTACTACCTGTGTCGGGTTATCAAAGACAATATGGTTCTTCAATAGACGGTATATTGAGACCATGTATTTCTTCAATAGGAGGTAAATTCTTAACATCTTCAGCTTTAATATCTTTTTCTTTCATTGATTTCTTTGCCTCTTGCATATCTTCAGGACTGAGAAATAAAACACCTCTCTTCTTCGGAGTGGGTTTAGGAATAGGCTCAGGAGTTGGCTCAATTGGTTCAGGAATTGCTTCAGGAATTGGCTCAGGAAGAGTCCAATTATTTTCATTAGTCAACATATTATTCAATAATATTTCAGCTTTGTCGACTGTTCTTTCCCTGAAAACACATCCAGCACAACTATCCAAGTAGTGATTGGAAGCATCGGTTAGTCCATTATAAAAGATATCAAGTATTTCATTTTTCTTGAGAGGATGATCAGGCAAAGCATTAAGTAACCGGAGAAGCCTCCCCCAAGCTTGTGGGAGACTCTCTTCTTTGATTTGCACAAAATTATATATTCCCCGCAAGGCAGCTTGTTTCTTATGAGCAGGGAAATATTTAGCAGAGAAGTAATAAATCATATCCTGGGGACTACGTACACAACCAGGAGCAAGAGAATTATACCAAGTCTTAGCATCACCCTTTAATGAGAACGCAAATATCTTAAGGATATAAAAATAGTGATCAACAGATATAAATCCCAAGTGACTCAGAGAATACAGCTATGCTCCCCGGAAACGGCGCCAGAAATTAGTCTTGATAACCCACAAGTGTAGGGGATCGCAACAACTTTCGAGGGTATAGTATTCAACCCAAATTTATTGATTTGACACAAGGGGAGCCAAAGAATATTCTTGAGTATTAGCAGTTGAGTTGTCAATTCAACCACACATGGATAACTTAGTATCTGCAGCAAAGTATTTAGTAGCAAAAGTGGTATGATAATAATGGTAACGGTAGCAAAAGTAAAGATAAATGTTTTTGGGTTTTTGTAGTAGTTGTAATAGTAGCAACGGAAAAGTAAATAAGCGAAGAACAATATATGAAAAGCTCGTAGGCAATGGATCGGTGATGGATAATTATGCCGGATGCGCTTCCTCATGTAATAGTTATAACATAGTGTTGGCGTTCTAGGAACGGGGGTACCCAGACTTGCCTGCCTGCGGCCTGCGGCGTGGCTCAAGGAGTGGCCCAGTATGGCCCATCTTCATCAACACATGCTCAAGACCCTCGCGAGGGGCCAAGCCTCGCGGGGTGGATGACAGGAGGCTTCCTCAGGCACGCCCTCGTCAGGCTAGCTCGTGAGGAGGCAGAGAGATCAAGGCGGGGTACCTCATGAGGTCCCCGTGACGCAAGCCATGATGACCAAGGCCAGGCGGTCGCCAGGCGGGCGCCGGCCTGCGCAGAGTCCTTGTTTCCTCTTTGGTGCAAAGGGGGCAAGCGCATGCGAGGGAATCAAGCAAAGGCAACCATTTCGGTGCAATGAGACCAAGACCAGCAGGACGGCAGGATGGAGGTCCTCGTGGAGCCCAAGCCGGCGTCACCGCCAGAGTCTTTGGCAGGCGAAGATCGACTTTAGCCAGGATAAGTGTACTAGATGTTCCCCTTCAAAATGGCCAATTGTTGGCGCCCTTCCGGCTCAATATTTGGGAAGAGGCCTAGGGCCTCCCTCTATAAATAGAGCTAGCCACCACATAGTAGGGAGATCCAGATTTTGGGTAGACTAGAGAGAGAGATCTGACCTAGAGACCAGACAGAGAGATCTGACCTAGAGATCCGACGGAGAGATCTGACCTAGAGATCAGCCAGAGAGAAGAACCTTAGCCAGCACCACCACAAGAACTCCTCCCCTCGCGAGGCAGTTCTTCCTTATTGTTCATCATCAGCCCTAGAGGCAATCCACCACACCACACACTGGAGTAGGGTATTACACCACAATGGTGGCCTGAACCAGTATAAACCTCGTGTCCCTTGTGTTGTTCTTCGTGTAGTTTTAGATCCTGGCGAGGCGGTGGGACATGGGTAGGCTGGAGGTGTGATCTCCGTGCGCACCCCAGTGTTCGAACCTTGAGGGTCTGCCGGAACCCGAAATCCGACATTTGGCGCGCCACGTAGGGGTGTGCCAGAATCTGCCTTCCGTCGCCTCGTGTTTCGCCGCCCGTCCCATCCATGTCAGACGCACGTCGCGCCCGTGCCGAGCGCCTGGCCGCTCTCACCACTAGCGTCGCCCAGACAGCCCCCGTCGGCGGGCGCCCCCGCCGTACCCCGTTGCCTGCCGTCAACGCCGCCACCGGCCCGGCGGGGAACGAGCAGCAGGCGTCGTCCCTGCATCCTTCAGTGCGGCGGGATGGCCGCACCGCCACCCCGTCGCTGACTCCGGCCGGCTCCTCGTCCCACGCCCGCCGCGCTGCTCCTGGCGCGGGAGCTCCTGCACTACCGTCCCGTCGATGACATCTACGACGAGTGGCTCTCCCACATCACCGAGCTCGTCAGCACCGTTGGGGCCTCCCCCACACCATCCCTCTCACTGCACCGCGCCCCGCCCTGCGCGGGCGACGAAGCTCCGGGGGCGCCTCAGTCGCCTCCTCCTCAAGAAGGCGCCTTGGCCCCAAGGCGCGTGGCCCCTGGGCGGAACCCACTCTGTCCGGCGCCAACACAGCAAGAGAAGAGCTGCCAAGAGATCCCTCGTCCCCAGGAGGCCGCCCGTGTGCTCCCCGCACCGGCTCGACACGATCGCGCTCCAGCTCCAGCGCATCAAGACCCCGCGCTGCACCTGGCTGCAGCGCACAGAGACCCGCAAGATCAAGCTCTCCGTCACCAAAGGGCTCCCGCGGCCACTGCAGGCTGCCGTGCCTTCTCCGCCGAGCTGCGCAGCGTGGCCTGGCCGGGCAAGTTCAAGACAAACCTGCCCCCATGCTACGATGGCACGGCTGACCCTGCTGAGTTCCTCCAGCTCTACGAGCTGGGCATCGAAGCCGCCAACGGGGAAGAGAACGTCATGGCGAACTGGTTCCCCATGGCGCTCAAGGACGGTGCCCACACCTGGCTCCTGAACCTGGCTGCTGGCACGATATCCTCCTGGGACGAGATGCGCACCCGATTCATCGCCAACTTCCAAGGCACCCGCGACCGGCCCCCGGCCATGAGCGACTTGCGCCGCATCAAGCAGCAGCCGGGATAGACCCTGTAGAAGTTCATCCTGCGCTTCAACATCGCTCTCCTTAAGATTCCCAAGGTGTCTGAGGAGGCCATCATCTCAGCCTTCTCCGACGGCGTGCGTGACGTCAAGATGAAGGAGGAGCTCGTTATCCATGAGGACCTGTGTACCTCCCTGGAGATGTTCAATCTGGCGATCAAGTGCGCTAGGGCTGAGGAAGGGCGCCTTTCCCTCCTCGAGCTGCCAGCTGCTGACACAGAAGATAAGAAGCCCAAGGCCAAGGACGTGAAGTGCAAGGGGGCTGTCGTGCTTGCGGCAGAGCCGGACACCAAGCGAGGCTGGGATCAGCCTGAGTCATCCAAGGGCAACCGGTACTGCGTGTACCACGACCTCCACACCCACAACACCAACGAATGCCAAGAGCTCAGGGCCGTGCGAGACGTGCGTGCCGGCCGACGCCCCAAGCACAGCGACAGTGGCTATGGCCGAGGAGGAGCAAGAGGTGGAGGATGATGGGAAGACCACTGGCAGGACCAGCCTCGTGAGGGAGGTTGGAGGGACCCACCTCACGAGGGAGGTTGGAGGGATCAGCCTCGCGAGGATCGCCCACAAGGCAACGCAGGCCTCCCTCCTCTGCCACCACAGCCGAGGAGGAATGAAGACCATCACCAGGACGAGGGGGCTGGAGGCTTCCAGGAGCCGCGCGCAATCGCTTGCATCTTGGGCGGCGCTCAAGACCCGGCCTCTCAGCGCATCTTCAAGCAGTTTGCTCGCGAAGTGAATGCATTCCTCCCCAAGCTTGAGGCCACACGCCCTCTCAGGTGGTCAGCATGCGCTATCACGTTCGACTCAGCGGATCAGATCAAGTGCGCGGCCACAGCAGGAGTCCTCCCGATGCTTTGTTCCCCAATCATCAGCAATGTGCAAGTCACCAGGACCCTCATCGATGGCGGAGCAGGGCTCAATGTCCTATCCGTCGAGACGTTCAACAATCTCCAAGTGCCATACAATCAGCTGCAGCCAACCAAGCCTTTCTCAGGAGTCACTGATGGTTCCACGGTTCTGATAGGGCAGGTCCGCCTTCCTGTTACCTTCGGGAAGAACGACAACTACCGCACCGAGCTCATTGACTTCGATGTCGCTCACATCCACCCGCCGTACAAAGCCATCCTCGGGTACCCAGCCCTGGCCAAGTTCATGGCCGTGACCCATCACGGCTACAATGTCCTCAAGATGCCAGGAAGCGGTGGGTTCATCACAGTGCCCTGTGAAGAGAGAGACGCCGTGTGTTCTCTGGAACGTGCTTTCCAAGCCGCATCAATTGAAGACCCAGATCACGGGAACGGGAGGCCTCCCGAGGCTGCTCCTAAGAAGAAGAAGACATCGCCTGGCCTGACCCATCGGGAGGCAGGCCCCTCAGGGTCCGCGCCTGTTCTGGGGGCACCTCATTCTATCGCATAGGAAGGCACGCCCGGCGCCCTCCTCGAGCAAGGCTCGGGGGCTCTCTCCTGGAGGGCCATCGACTTTGCTAGGATCACAAGGGAGGCGCTCGGGAACCACTTGGAGGCGTGCTTCAAAGCATGTTTCTCTCAAGAAGGAGCGAGGCAAGGAGGGCCAAACCCTCAGGAGTTCGTCAGCGAGATCATTCAGGAGCTGTAGGAGTCAAGAGTCATGAGTGGCAGCAGCCGCTTACCCGCCGTAGCTCCCCATCTAGGCGAGGGTGGTGGGCTGCGCGTCTGCATCGACATACCAGGACTCAACCGAGCCGCCTCTCAGGAGCGCCTCTGGCCCTCACGTGTGGGGCGTTGCGAAGGTCCACCCCACAGCTATGTTTGCATGCCTTACGGCCTGCCGAACGCGGCTGCTGTGCGTCAGCGCCTCATGAGGAGCGTCCTGGAGGCTCAGGTGGCCAGGCACTCTGCAGTCCTGGCGGAGGTGGAAATGGTCCGCGAGGAGCCGCCAGTGCCTCCGGAGCCTCCGAGGCCCCGGGCCCTGGGGGCTCATGAACATCGTCTCCCGCAGCACACACCGTCCTCTACTTCAGCATCCCTACATCTCCGGCATCATCAGGTGACATCCTTCGAGTTTCATTTTCAGCTGGGAGCGCCCCCCAGGGATGCATCATTCCCAGGCCGCGTGGGTCCGTCCCGGCGGCATGTATCCATTTAGTTCATGCTTTCAGCTTACTTTATCGGGGGCGCCCCTCGGGCTGCATCATCCCCAAAGTCGCTCGGGCCCGACCCAGCGGTGATCGTCTTTTTCTGCGTCCATCTAAATGGATTTGCTCCTTCATGATTAACATGCTTGACCTAATCTCCCGCTCGATTGACACCAACTGACGGAGCTGCTCCCTCACGGCACGACGCTTGCGCATGGGTCCGTCCCTGCAACATTGACAAACCTGGATGGCTGAGCTCTGGCCACGGCAACCCCGCAGGGCACCACCTCACCAAGCCTTCAGTGCCTCCTCACCTTCCTAGAGAAACCAGCAGCTGGCCCGCAATCGTAACGGCAAACCCTCGCTTTTCTCATGATGAACTCGCAGGATCGCTTCAAGGAGCAGCGCCGGGCGAGGCCCCCACAGCGTCTCCTTCGCTCTCGTCCACACGAACCGCTTGCACGTTAAAGGGGGGTACCTGAGCATCACGACTCATGGGCTCTTACTGGCTCTCCAGCCCTCACCCTCTGGCCTTGTCCACGGCATCGCGACCTGGCATACCAGCGATGGCTGAGCCTGCTCGAGGGCCGGGATCCGAGGACGTAGAGCATGAAGGGGAGCAAAGGCGAGAGGGAAGAGGCACGTGGGGACCTCGCCAGGCAGCTCCTCAGCTGCCAACGCGCGGGCCTGGCGCCGCGCCAAGGAGTGGTTTCTGACCCCCGAGATAAGTCATCCTCCGGAAACACTAGGTACCGCAGCACTGACCTCGCACCCAATGCAGTTCCATTTCGGCGACATAGCACTCCTTTCTCACCGAGCGATGGCTGCTTGAGCGCTAAAGGGGACCTCCTGAGCATCGCGACTCAGGGGCTCTTACTGGACCCCGGGCCGCTCACCTCCTGGCCTTGACCACGGCATCGCGACCTGGCATACCAGCGACGGCTAAAGCCTGCCTTGGGACCGGGACCTGTCAGCGCAGAGCGTTAAGTCCTCGCGAGGTTCGAAAGGAGGGACTAAGCTAAGACGGGACCAGCACCCCTCACGGCTTCATGATAAGGATCATATTAACAAATGGAACTACAAGCAACTTACAAACCCCCACGGGGTGTGTTCTTCGATTCCTCGCAGGAAACAAAAGGAGCAGATCCTAAAGAGTGCTAACTACACACGCCTCCGCAAGAGACGTCATCATCAACAGTGGGCCGTCAGCCACCGGCGCCGACCCCATACAGATCAGTGGTGACGGGGCCTGACGAGCCCGCCCTGCTCCGAGAGCGACACAAGCTCGGGGGCTCGTAGCTGTCGTCGCTCGTCTCCGGGGTCGCGACGAGCTCGGCGGAGTCGCTGGATCCTCCGACACCTCCGCTGTCGGAGGAGATGCTGGGGAAGCGGTTGGCGAGCCTAGTCCTCACCGCGGCAGGGCCTCGGCCGCCTTTCTCAGGGCAGCAATCTAGCCGGCGTCCCTCTGCGTCAAAGACCTTGAAGAACATCAGGGAGGCGCCATCGTACTCGAGGTAGATTGTGAGGGCGCCACCCGTCCTACCGATCCGGGCGGTCTCGCCTTAGCCACGGGTCAGCTAGACCCTGCCCGGAGCGTCAGCCTCGACCTCCGCTTCGGTCACAGGGGTACTACAGTCAGCATGCTGCAGCCAAAGCTCGATAGGCCCCCTCGGCGGGATCTCAAAGGTGAAGGAAGGAGGGAGGCGAATCCAAGACCGAGGAGGCATGGCGGCATGAAGCACGAGCTCGCGAGAAGAGCCCTCGGCGTGAACTCAGGGAGGAATGACGCGCACTACCGTGATCCGTCGGCGGCAATGGCGCCTCTGGCGGTGCCGCTCGGCACCTGCGCCTTCGGGATCCTCGATCCGGGCGTACAGGGGCAATGGTAATCCAGGCGGCGGCCGCTCAAACCACGGCCTCGACACCGCCTGCCAAGCGCCTCCTTCCCCGTGGCAGGAGACGAGCCGTTTCTTGGGAGGAAGCGGGACAAGACCCTCTCGGGGGGCCTTCCCCTTCTCTTCGGTAGAAAACCGACGGATCGGTGCCATTGGCGTAGGGAGGAGCAATGACGAAGAGGAAGACGAAGAGTAGCGGGAAGAGATGGACTGGAAGGGCTCGTGCCGTTCCGTACATATAGCCAAGGAAGGCCAACCGTCGGCCTCCACGATAGCAGGTAATCATGACCTGTTTTGCATGCAGGGACTTTTCAAATTGTGCAGTTGCCGAGGCGTCGTGGGGGAGCCAGGACGCCCACGTCCAATCAACCGCCATGCGGCGCCCAAGGCCGCAGGCTATTGGGGCCCGTGGCGCTTCGCACTTGCCTCTTCGCTTCTGTGCTAAGCCAAGTCCAAGCGCGCCTTGGGCCCGAGGGCTACTGTCGGTGTTCTGGGAACGGGAGTACCCAGACTTGCCTGCCTGCGGCCTGCGGCGTGGCTCAAGGAGTGGCCCAGTACGGCCCATTTTCATCAACACATGCTCAAGACCCTCGCGAGGGGCCAAGCCTCGCGGGGCGGACGACAGGAGGCTTCCTCAGGCACGGCCTCGTCAGGCTGGCTCGTGAGGAGGCGGAGAGATCAAGGCGGGGTACCTCACGAGGTGCCCGTGACGCAAGCCATGACGACCAAGGCCAGGCGGGCGCCAGGCGGGCGCCGGCCTGCGCAGAGCCCTTGTTTCCTCTTTGGTGCAAAGGGGGCAAGCGCAGGCGAGGGAATCAAGCAAAGGCAACCATTTCGGTGCAACGAGACCAAGACCAGCAGGACGGCAGGATGGAGGTCATCGTGGAGCCCAAGCCGGCGTCACCGCCAGAGTCTTTGGCAGGCGAAGACCGACTTTAGCCACGGTAAGTGTACTAGATGTTCCCCTTCAAAATGGCCAATTGTTGGCGCCCTTCCCGCTCAATATTTGAGAAGAGGCACAGGGCCTCCCTCTATAAATAGAGCTAGCCACCACAGAGTTGGGGGATCCAGATTTTGGGTAGACTAGAGAGAGAGATCTGACCTAGAGACCAGACAGAGAGATCTGACCTAGAGATCAAACGGAGAGATCTGACCTAGAGATCAGCCAGAGAGAAGAACCTTAGCCAGCACCACCACAAGAACTCCTCCCCTCGCGAGGCAGTTCGTCCTTGTCTTGTTCATCATCAGCCCCAGAGGCGATCCACCACACCACACACTGGAGTAGGGTATTACACCACATTGGTGGCCTGAACCAGTATAAACCTCGTGTCCCTTGTGTTGTTCTTCGTGTAGTTTTAGATCCCGGCGAGGCGGTGGGACATGGGTAGGCTGGAGGTGTGATCTCCGCACGCACCCTAGTGTTCGAACCTTGAGGGTCTACCGGAACCCGAAATCCGACACATAGGGTGACACAGAACTAGCTCCAATTCATCAATGTAATGTAGGCATGTATTCCGTAAATAGTCATACGTGCTTATGGAAAAGAACTTGCATGACATCTTTTGTCCTACCCTCCTGTGGCGGCGGGGTCCTAGTGGAAACTAAGGGATATTAAGGCCCCCTTTTAATAGAGAACCGGAACAAAGCATTAGCACATAGTGAATACATGAACTCCTCAAACTACGGTCATTACCGAGAAGTATCCCGATTATTGTCACTTCGGGGTTGTCGGATCATAACACATAATAGGTGACTATAGACTTGCAAGATAGGATCAAGAACACACATATATTCCTGAAACATAATAGGTTCAGATCTGAAATCATGGCACTCGGGCCCTAGTGACAAGCATTAAGCATAGCAAAGTCATAGCAACATCAATCTCAGAACATAGTGGATACTAGGGATCAAACCCTAACAAAACTAACTTGATTACATGATAAATCTCATCCAACCCATCACCGTCCAGCAAGCCTACGATGGAATTACTCACGCACGGCGGTGAGCATCATGAAATTGGTGATGGAGGATGGTTGATGATGACGACGGCGACGAATCTCCCTCTCCGGAGCCCCGAACGGACTCCAGATCAGCCCTCCCGAGAAATATTAGGGCTTGGAGGTGGCTCCGTGTCGTAAAACGCGATGAAACTTTCTCTCTGATTTTTTTCTCCCCGGACGTGAATATATGGAGTTGGAGTTGAGGTCGGTGGAGGTCCAGGGGGCCCACGAGATAGGGGGCGCGCCCTATAGGGGGGCGCCCCCTGTCTCGTGGACAGGCCCTGGTCCCCCTGGTGTATTTCTTCCGCTCAGAAATTCTTATTAATTCCAAAAAGTGTCTCCGTGGATTTTCAGGACATTCCGAGAACTTTTCTTTTCTACACATAAAACAACATCATGGTAGTTCTGCTGAAAGCAGCGTCAGTCCGGGTGAGTTTCATTCAAATCATGTAAGTTAGAGTCCAAAACAAGGGCAAAAGTGTTTGGAAAAGTAGATACGTTGGAGATGTATCAACTCCCCCAAGCTTAAACATTTGCTTGTCCTCAAGCAATTCAGTTGATAAACCGAAAGTGATAAAGAAAAACTTTTACAAACTCTGTTTGCTCTTGTTGTTGTAACATGAAAAGCCATCATTCAAATTTCAGCAAATATTGTGAACTAACCATACTAACAATAACACCTAGGTCTCATAATTACTCATATTAATAGCATAATCAACTAGCGAGCCATAATAATAAAACTCGGATGACAACACTTTCTCAAAATAATCATAACATGATATAACAAAATGGTATCTCGCTAGCCCTTTCTGAGACCGCAAAACATAAATGCAGAGCACCTTCAAAGATCAAAGACTGACTAAACATTGCAATTCATGATAAAAGAGATCCAGTCAAGTCATACCCAATATAAACCAATAGAAATGAATGCAAATGACAGTGTGCTCTCCAGCGGGTGCTTTTAATAAGAAGGGTGATGACTCAACATAAAAATAAATAGATAGGCCCTTCGCAGAGGGAAGCAGGGATTTGTAGAGGTGCCAGAGCTCGATTTTAAAATAGAGATTGAATAACATTTTGAGCGGCATACTTTCACTGTCAACACAACAACTATGAGATGGTTGTATCTTCCATACTACATGCATTATAGGCAGTTCCCAAACAGAATGGTAAAGGTTTATACTCCCCCAACCACCAACAAGCATCAATCCATGGCTTGCTCGAAACAACGAGTGCCTCCAACTAACAACAACCATGGGGGAGTTTTGCTTAATTATTTTGATTTGCTTTGATATTTTTGGATCATGGGACTGGGCATCCCGGTTACCGGCCCTTTCTCGTGAATGAGGAGCGGAGTCCACTCCTCGTGAGAATAACCCACCTAGCATGGAAGATATAGGCAGCCCTAGTTGTAACATGAGCTGCTCGAGCATACAAAACATAATTTCATTTGAAGGTTTCGAGTTTGGCACATACAAATTTACTTGGAACGGCAGGTAAATACCGCATATAGGAAGGTATGGTGGACTCATATGGAACAACTTTGGGGTTTAAGGAGTTTGGATGCACAAGCAATGTTCCCGCTTAGTACAGGTGAAGGCTAGCAAAAGACTGGGAAGCGACCAACTGTGAGAGCGACAACAGTCATAAACATGCATTAAAATTAATTCATACCGAATACAAGCATGAGTAGTATATAATCCACCATGAACATAAATGTCGTGAAGGCTATGTTGATTTGATTCAATTACATGCGTGAACATGTGCCAAGTCGAGTCACTCAATACATTCAAAGGAGGATACCAACCCATCATATCACATCATAATCATTCTAATAGCATGTTGGCACGCAAGGTAAACCATTATAACTCATAGCTAATCAAGCATGGCACAAGCAACTATAATCTCTAAATGTAATTGCAAATATGTTTACTTCATAATAGCTGACGCAGAAATGATGAACTCATCATATTTACAAAAACAAGAGAGGTCGAGTTCATACCAGCTTTTCTCATCTCAATAAGTCCATCATATATCATCATTATTGCCTTTCACTTGCACGACCGAACGATGTGTATAATAATAAGAGTGCACGTGCATTGGACTAAGCTGGAATCTGCAAGCATTCAACTCAAGAGAGAAGACATGGTAATATGGGCTCTAAGTTAAATAAACAATCATGCATATAAGAGCCACTAAGCATTTTCAATAAGGTCTTCTCGACCCCCAAAGGAAAGAAAAGAAAATAAAACTATTTACACGGGAAAGCTCCCAACAAGTAAGAAGAAGAACTAGAAATCTTTTTGGGTTTTCATTTTAATTTCTAATACCAGCATGGAAGTTAAACTAACTATTGTTTTTTGGTTTTTCTTAAGGTTTATCAAACACACAAGAAGAAAACTAGAAAAAGAAATTTAAACTAGCATGGATAATACAATGAAAGAGTATGAGCACCGACGACTAGTGTGTGAACATGAATGTAAAGTCGGTGAGAAATACGTACTCCCCCAAGCTTAGGCTTTTGGCCTAAGTTGGTCTAGTACCAAGGACCGCCACTACTCTCCCCGGTGTAATGGGAGGTGTAATCAGGATACCACTGGCTGGTCATCTCTGGATCCCACTGGACAGATGATGCACGATAAGGGTCCAGGTCAGGTTGCGGCTCAGGTTCAGGTTTTGGAGTAAAAGCTTGGGCTCGATGGTTGTTCACCGTTTCCGGCGTAACAAGAAAATTTTCTGCAAGCAAATCAAACGACAGAGGCGCAGGCAAAATAATAATCTCAATGTGTTTCTTATTAAATCTAAGTTTATACAAGAGCATCTTCTCTACATTGTCAACAATAAACTTGTGTGCTACCATGCTCTTGTAATCTAAAATGTGAGGAGGCAATTTTATCTCTTCCTTCTCATGGTGCCTAATGGGTATTTGAAAATGTTTAGCAAGACGTGCAGCACAGATACCTCCAAATATGGGGCCTTTTGTACGATTCAGGGCTAGCCGTTTAGCAACGACGGCACCCATACTAAAAGTATTGTCTCCAAGCAAGGCATGTTGAAGAATGATAATATCAGGAACACAAAAGTTTCCACTATTTCCACGACCAATCAAGCATCTACTAGCAAATATGGCAAAGTAGCGTAAAACAGGATAGTGTATACTAGAGACTTTTGCCTCGGAGCCCTTCTTTGGCTCCTCTACAGCTATAGTGTTAACAAAGCCACCCACATCTTCACGATGGGGTTCCTCTAATTCTCCCTCATAAGGTATCCTACACACCGCGCAAAAATTACGTAAAGACATTTCTTTGAACTCATCATATAAATGAAATGATACTACAGGCGGTGACTTCTTAGGATAATAATAAAAGTTTTGCATGAAAGTGTTGGTGAGTAAGAGATACTGATCGATTCGGTCGTTGATGAAACCAGTGAGGCCTGCAGTCTTGATTAAAGCATATAAGTCTTCATGAATTCCAGCTTCTTTCAAGAAATCCTCGCATGGCCATTCACACGACCGTACTTCCGCTAAGCGAGGAAGATTATACTTGGCTTTTTCCTTCTCTTTGGCTTGTTTTTCCTGAAGCTTTGGCTAGAAGAGCCCCTCAAAAGTTTCCTCAACATTTTCTGAAAATTTCTGAAATTTTAGTAACTTCAAAATAAAAGTGAATAAAACTAAACAAGATTGATAGCAACTACTCCTACAAGTGCCTAGAGCCTATATCATGCATTGGAGTTGCTTGGGACCTCAAAAATTTACCATGCAAGCTCAAGAACAAGGTCACGTAAGCAGCAAAAATTTGCAATGAATAAAGCACTAGAACAAAAACTAATTGGACCAATGGAGGAGTCACATACCAAGCAACAGTCTCCCAAAGCAGTTTTGTGAATGGAGCTTTGAGCTAAGAGATCGAAAATCGTAGCAAAACGTGCTAGAACTCATGCTTGAGCTGGATGGAGATTTTTTTGGGTAGAAGATGAAGTGTGTGGATGCTGGCATAAGTGGAGGGGGGCCACCAGGGGCCCACGAGACAGGGGGCGAGCCCTATAGGGGGGGCGCCCTCCACTCTCGTGGCCTGGTGCTTGCCCCTCCTGAAGTGTTTTCAGTGCCTAAAATCCTCAGATATTCCAGAAAAAATCATACTAAATTTGCAGGGCATTTGGAGCACTTTTATTTTTAGACTATTTTTTAATGCACGGATAATTCAGAAAACAGACGGATAATACTATTTTTGCTTTATTTATTCTAAATAATAGAAAGTAAAAAGAGGGTACAGAAGGTTGTGCCTTCTAGTTTCATCCATCTCGTGATCATCAAAATGAATCCACTAACAAGGTTGATCAAGTCTTGTTAACAAACTCATTCCGGATATCATGGAACCGGAGAAATTTCGAATAACACTAAGTTACCTCAACGGGGATATGAAAATCCCCAGCAATAAGAATATCATACTTTTTCTTGACAGTGGGGAGAGGAAGTTCAAAACCTCCAATAATAATAGTTGGAACTTTTCCAATAGAATTGATGCTATGAACTTGAGATTGTTTCCTTGGAAAGTGTACCATATGCTCATTACCATTAACATGAAAAGTGGCATTGCCTTTGTTGCAATCAATAATAGCCCCGGCAGTATTAAGAAAAGGTCTACCAAGGATAATAGACATACTATCATCCTCGGGAATATCAAGAATAACAAAGTCCGTTAAGATAGTAACATTTGCAACCACAACAGGCACATCCTCACAAATACCGATAGGTATAGCAGTTGATTTATCAGCCATTTGCAAAGATATTTCAGTAGGTGTCAACTTATTCAATTCAAGTCTACGATATAAAGAGAGAGGCATAACACTAACACCGGCTCCAAGATCACATAAAGCAGTTCTAACATAATTTCTTTTAATGGAGCATGGTATAGTTGGTACACCCGGATCTCCAAGTTTCTTTGGTATTCCACCCTTAAAAGTGTAATTAGCAAGCATGGTGGAAATTTCAACTTCCGGTATATTTCTTTTGTTTGTAATGATATCCTTCATATATTTAGCATAAGGATTTACTTTGAGCATATCAGTTAAGCGCATACGTAAGAAGATAGGTCTAATCATTTCAGCAAAGCGCTCAAAATCCTCATCATCCTTTGACTTGGATGGTTTAGGAGGAAAGGGCATGAGTTTCTGTCGTGGAAATATCACGTCAGATGTCATAGCAACGCAACGAGATTAGCCTGAAGGGGTTAAACCAGACAAGGGACACGAGAGTTTATACTAGTTCGGCCCCTTCAATGAAGGTAAAAGCCTACGTCTAGTTGTGATGGGATTATTGGGGTTTCGGTGACCAGGGAGCGAATACGCTTTGCTGCCTGAGTCTCGAGTTGTTGTCTGTTGTCCCTGAACCGCCACCGGTTCGTCCCTTTATATACTCAGGTTGACGCCCGGCCGGTTTACAGAGTCCCGAGGCCGACTCATACAAGTATTTGGCTCGGTCTCTCCCTTTCCCTAACTTACAATACAAGTATACAACTATGGCAGTTTTACCACTATGGGCCCTAATCCGCCTCCGGGCTCTGGGCCTCTAAACTTTATCAGTAAAGCGCCATCTTCTTGTCTTCATGGGCTTCAGTATAGTTGAGCGTGAACCGGTCCCTCCTGGGCAGTTTACAATCAGTGGTTATATCCTCAACATTAGGCCCCAGATTGATTTGAACCTATTCATGTCAATATTCAACACTTAGGAAAATTGCATAAACATCTTGTAACGATTCTCCGTAAACCGCCATGTTGTCTTCTCCCTGTAAACCTTGGTGAACCGCCATGATGTCATCTTTTGTCACTGCAATAAATCTTCATGATGTCATCTTTGCATAAAAAGATACCTTTCATTAATTGCTCCCGAAGATCGAGGCGACAATTGCGTCCTTTTTTGCCGCTTCAGGCCACTCGGTTTTTGCCCTTGTTGTTTTATCCTCTGGCCTTTATAAATAGGGCCAGGGGTCTTCCCATTTCCCCCCCTTGCCTCTCGTCTTCCTCCTCGCGGCCCAAAGAACTCGAGCGCCGCCGCCGCCGCTGTCGATCCTTGAACCTGCACCAACTAGGCCGCTGCATCACCCTGTTCGTACCAGAGCTCCTGTGATACTCCTCCGCTGCTGCGCGACCCTGGTAAGTCTTCCTTCCCGTAACCCTAGATCTCCATTAGGGCTTCGAGTTTATCCGTGTTCATCAATGCTTCTCCGCCTTTCCCTTAGCTTCTATACTGAATCTCGATATGCCTGCTAGTTTCTTTTGTGGCTAGATCTATAATTTTAGTCTGCAGCACCACAACATCCTGCTGTTCTTGGATAAACTTCATATGGACCTTCTCCGTTCCTCTAAGCGCCATTGTAGGGCTCAGAAAATTTTTCTTTATTAAACCATGGTAGATCCAAAATTATGTTGTCATCTTGTGAAACCTGTTTCTGTAAACACTTAGTAGATTTCAGCTCTGCCTCTTTTGTTTAATAGTGGTTTAACCTTTAGTAGTTAGTAATCTGCCGGATACCATTAGCCCTCACTTAAACCGCCATTCTGACTTGGATAGTAGTATCCGGTTCAACTTTCAAATTTGTCCTTTTTAAATTTCCCGGTTTAACACCGGTTTAGAGCACCTTGACCTTGAATCTTAAACCGGCCTTCGCATTTATTTTACAGTTTTATCCTCCAAAATGACTAAGCAATTCTCAGCTTACAACTGGGCTCCTTCCCAGATCACAGAGACTCAAATCAATGGATACGTTGTAACTGGCGCTTTAGCCTAAAAAATGTCCTTCATTGGCGAGTCCCTGGCCCTGAGTGCCCTCCTGAACCTCAAGATGGAGAAGTGATTGTATTTATGCAGCACTTAGACCGGGGATTCAGCCCTCCCGGATCACAGTTCTTCCGGGATGTCCTTTCTAGTTTTCAACTCCATCCTCAGGACATTGGACCAAATTTCTTTGTCCAACATATGCAACTTCCAAGTGTTCTGTGAAGTTTACCTTCAAGAGGAACCAACTGTTGAGCTCTTCCGGGATTTCTTCCACTTAAACCGCCAAACTGAGTTTTCAGACGGCCCCAATACTGAACTTGGTGGTGTGTCGATTTAGAAGAGAAAATAAGTTGATTTTCCTCACGCCAAACATCACAGCCATCCGAAAGACTGGAATCTAACCTGGTTCTATTGTCAAAACACTGCTCCTGCTGGAGAAAATCCTTTGCCGGGTTACCGTGCTCACCGGCTCAGCAATGGCCATCCACTGCCTCAACGGCTCACCGCCAAGGAACGACAGGCTTATGCACCTCAACTCGCCAAGCTCCGGGCTCTCCTAGCCAACGGTTTGACTGGTGTTGACCTTGTTCGCTACTGGGTTGCATGGCATATCCTTCCTTCAAGCTGCCGCTCCGGATTGATGCACGAGTATACCAGCAATGCCAAGGATCCTCAATGTTTTAATGAGATAGAAATGACTGATGGTGAAGTCACTGAATCTATGAAGAAGATGCTAGATGAACCGATCGCTGCATGCAGCCAAACTGGGCTAGCCCCTTTTTACACCTCCAACAAACCGCATGCGGTAAAGATTTTAACCTTGTGCTTTCTTGATCCACCTCCGCTTTAACATTGTTCTAATAAACCATTGTTTAATTTCACAGGCCAATAGCTCCTTCTGGAAAACGAAGGCTTCAGACAAACCGGCAAGGGCTCCTCGTGCCAAGAGCAAAGTTATAAAGAAAGCAGCCAAGAAGAAGACCGACGAATCTGCTGATCCGCTAGAAGACATTGAAGAATCGGACCAAGAGGTAGAACTTGACTCCCTTGGCTTATTTTTTGTACACCTTATTAACAATGACTGTTGTCAGGATGATGCGGAAGCCAGTCGCACTGATCATGTTGAGGTAATCTCCCTTTCCTCTGGTTCAGATCATGTGCCGGTTCAAAAAAATTGCCATGCAGTTCGGAAAGTAAAACGCTCTCACCCTCTTGCTCATTTGGACCCACAATTTTCTTTGAAGACACAGCAACATGAAGGTCCTCGCACAACCCGGCATAGTAGCCAGCAGGTCACTTCCTCCAGTTTACTAGACACTCCACCTCGGAAACGTCGTCCGGAGGTCTCTTCCTCTTCTAATAAACCTTGTCCCTTGGCAGGTTGCTTCCGCTACCCACTTAATCCGTCTGACTCAAATTATCAGGTAACTTCTAACTCTTCATCTGGAGACTCATCAACCACGCAATTGCCTCCCCTCAAGACCGTCGCTGGGTAAGTGTACTGCCTTTCAGCTTGTTTCTTCATGCATCGGTTTATCATACTAATCTTTGTTTTGATTTTGTAGTGCCAAGGCCCGATTGAGAAAGAAAGCCAAGACCAGCGGCCCCACCGACGAAGTTGAATCAGAGAAGACCCCAGAAGATGCTGGTAAAGATACTGATGTTGTCATGGATGACTCTGCCCCGCAAGACCCAACCACTAATGCTAATCCGCTGGAAGCTAACCCGGCTACGCATGCTGATCCACCGGAAGCTGACCCGGCTACGCATACTGATCTATCAAGTCCGCATGCTACGCCTCCAAGCCCAGCTGCTAATCCATCGAGCCCAGCTGCTAACCCGCCAAGCCCAGCTAGGGATATTGTCAATCCGCCGAGCCCGTCAAAAGGTGGCGATGATGATGTTGTTATCAGCGGTACTGCTCATACCGTCCCAAGCAATCCGGTTGCTTTATCAAAACATACGTCCAAGGCGGAATTTGCTGCCATGGGCAAGGGGAAAGGGAAGACCGATTTATCGAGCTATGTTAACCTTTCTGCCCAGGAGCTTCATTCCGGATTCCTGAATCGGCTGTACACAAGCCGAGATTATGAGGCCGGTTTGGTGAATCTGATGAAGGAGCGCTATGAGGTAATGTTCCAAACACTTTCATCCTTGTTCTGTATATTCACTACACTGTGGCTCCCAAGGTCCGGTTTGTCTCTTGAAGACAAACCGGGACTTTTAAAGATAAAGAACACTTCGACTGAGTAGCCCCCAAGGGCCGGTTTGTCTCTTGAAGACAAGCCGGGACTTTTATGTTCCATACTGTATTTTGTTAATTCCCTTGCCTGTGTATTTTCTAATCAAACACACATTAGCCCCCAAGTGCCAAGATTAAAACTTGTATTGATCCTTGGGACTTCAAACAATCAGTAGTAAGAAGAAATCCGCATTAGCCCCCAAGTGCCAAGTGTATAACTGGTTATATGCTTCGGACTTCTGATAAAAATATTAACATGCTCCTCATCTGACTGGCAGGCTGATATAAATCACCAAGGTTCTCAAATTGCTGATCTTCAAGAGAATATCAAGTCCCACCCAGCAGAGACTTCCAAAGTGAAAGAGGAGCTGAAAACCGCTTTGGCAGCCATGGAACAACTTAAGGAAGGGTTCAAGAATGATCGTGCCAGCTGATAAACTGAAAAGACAACATTGTTGAAGCGGGCTGAGGACGCCGAGTCAGCTCTTAAACCAGTAGCAGAAGAGCTAACTGGGTTGAAGCGCCAAGTAAATGCGATGACCTCTGCAATATATGGTAAACACTCCTGTCAAGATCTCTTGAATAACCATCTTTGAAATTGCCGGTTTAACATCAATGTCTTAAACCATTATAGGTGGCCGTGTTGCGCATTTGGGCTCTGACATGCGGATGAAGCTGAAGGCAGCAGATACGTTGATAGAGCAACTGTATATCGGTGCCCAACGGGTTATCTGTGCAGTCTCATACAACAAACCGGCACCAACATTGATCAAGGACACACTAGCAAGGTTATCAATGGCATCGGCGCAGATAGAGGAGATGAAGCGATCCGCTGCCAGGGTTGGCGCTTTGTTGGCACTTACTCGAGCCAAAGCATGGATAGCTGACCTGGATCCAGTTGATATTGCCAAGGGCTATCCCGGTGAACAAGAAAACGGGGCAGAATTTGATAATGAAGCCCTCAAAGCCCTGACAAAGGAGATGCGTCCTTTGGCAAGTCAACTAGTGGAAGAGGCTAACTTGAATGTTCATCGATCCTTCTATGATGTCAACAACCAACGGATTGACACTGCTGTGAAGGAAGTGCAAAATCTTATCCCACCAATCCGTAAGCACACTTATGCCCCTGACATTGATCCGTCCGAACTTATAAGTGAAGAGTCTGTCTTTCAAGCTTTAACCTGGATTGACTAGACCACCGTTGACTTCCAGCCACTGGATGGGGAGGAGGAGGCTGAACCGACACCAGAAGATCCATCAACCTCTCATCAACCCGACAATGAGTCTTAATCCGGAAACTGGGTTAATATTCACAGATTGTGTTATGTGTAAAGAACAATCAATTATTTTGGGCTTTAAAGCACCTTGTAATAGGCTAGTTGGCATACTTTGATCTGCTGCCATTGTGCAATGCCACTTGATATTTTTAATCTAGCATGATATTGCAATGCTTTATTTGTCTTGGTATGCTGTAGGAGTCCTGCTATCTGCATGCTAAACACTTAAACATGTCCTGGCAGTTTACCGCCGGACGGGTTATGATACCCAACACAGAAACAGAATCCTCATACAGGTGATAAGGTACTGAAATATGAATCATATCATACCTGTGATATTAAATCACTGTTGTTGGTCCGCCAACTTATTTAGTAAGGGTGAAAACCCAAACTTTGGGTGTTGGAAGGTACCCACCATATTATGCTGGTGTGTAATAAGCCATACCGGGTATTGATGAACACCGAATGATCATACGGGTGACATGTAGTCAAAGCCCGACCGGATTGAAAGATGTCGGTTCACCATTGATTATATGCTTTAACAGATGATAACTGTAAGCCATACCGGGTTAAGAAACACCGGGTTGAGATGAAGACATATAGTCTGGCCGGGTCGAAAGACGCCGGTTTACTTGAAAAGTTTGATCAATAAAGATAAAACTTGTATAAAGCGAAAGCAAATAAAACTTGTAGTCAAGGCTTTTCGAGGGCTGCCAGGCCCAAATTCGAGGCTTTTCGTGGGCTGCCAGGCCGCTGAGTTAAACCATTTGACAAGGCCTTTTAAGATGGGCCTCCAACTAACCAATCGTCGTTTTAACTTTGACAAGTTCAGGGTCTCAATGAGAGTAACTATCAAACATTCAGCAGGTCATGCCAGGATTACCTGGATATGAGTGGCTTACTTGATGAAGGCAGGTTAACCCAGGGTTTTAGGTGAATACACCAGGCTTCCAAGACGTGGGTCGATACCCGGTTACAAGGGTCGTTTCAAACTCTTTGTTACTTTACACAAAGAGCCCCCAAGTAACTTTGTGAGTTGTGCTCAATGGGTGCCTATCTTTGAGTTGTGCTTGTAGCAACAGATCTCTCTTTGTCCCCTTGGGTGTGAAGCTCCCAAGTTGTATGATGGCATGATAGCCGGTTTAATGGAAAAACGGGTCATCGCTTTGAAAACAGAAGCCCCCTTGTAACCAAGAAACATTGGAAGAACGACAGAGGCCCTGCTTGTAGCAAGGATACCAGTTTATTATATTGAGCATAATATATACATTGTCATAATATGTACATAATGAGAGCCTATGGCTCAGGTGTAGTAAGGCCAAAGGAGAGCTATGTTCCTCGGTCGCCGGGTCTCCTCCTCAGAACTGCGTGAGCCTTGTCGAATGTCAATGAGGTAGTATGATCCGTTGTGCAGATTCTTGCTGACCACAAAGGGCCCTTCCCAAGGTGGGGATAACTTGTGCATGTCGGTCTGATCCTGGATGAGCCGGAGCACTAAATTGCCTTCTTGAAAGGTTCTGTTTTAACCTGGCGGCTGTGATAACACCACAGGTCTTGCTAGTAAACCACCGAACGAGCCAAAGCCATATCTCGCTTCTCATCTAACAGGTCCAGTGCTTCTTGATGTGCTTGCTCATTGTTCACTTCAACATAATTAGCAACCCGCGGCGAGTCATGACGAATATCACTGGGGAGTACCACCTCTGCTCCATAAACCTTGAAGAAAGGCGTATAACCTGTACACCGGTTTGGGGTGGTGTTTATGCTCCATAACACAGATGGTAGTTCTTCCACCCAGCAACCCGGGGTCCGCTTCAAAGGGACCATAAGCCGGAGCTTTATGCCCTTTAGAATTTCCTGGTTAGCTCGCTCAGCTTGACCATTGGCTTGGGGATGAGCCATAGATGCTACATCAAGCCGGATGTGCTCTCGTTGCCAAAAATCCTCCATCTCGCCCTTAGATAGGTTCGTGCCATTATTTGTGATAATGCTATGTGGAAAACGAAAACGGAAGATCACCTTTTTGATGAACTGAACCGCCGTGGCTACATCACACTTGCTTACTGGATCCGCTTCAACCCATTTAGTGAACTTGTCAACTGCCACCAACAGGTGGGTCTTCTTATCTTTTGATCGCTTGAAAGGCCCTACCATGTCAAGCCCCCAAGTTGCAAATGGCCAGGTGATAGGAATCATCCGTAGGTCCTGAGCCGGAATGTGAGCTCGCCTTGAAAATTTCTGATAGCCGTCACACCGTCTGACCAAGTCCTCAGCATTAGCGTGAGCCGTCAACCAATAGAAGCCATTACGAAAAGCTTTGGCAACCAAGGATTTTGAACCAGCGTGATGACCACAGTCTCCTTCGTGTATCTCACATAAAATCTGACGGCCTTCTTGAGGAGAAACACAGTGCTGAAACGCACCAGAAACACTACAGTGGTGTAACTCGCTGTTGTGAACAACCATGGACTTGGACCGCCGGACTATCTGTCTGGCCAAAATTTCATCATATGGTAACTCGCCCCGGTTCATATATGCCAAGTATGGAACCGTCCAATCCGGAATGATATGTAAAGCGGCCACCAACTGTGCCTCCGGATCAGGAATAGCGAGGTCCTCCTCTGTAGGTAGTTGAACTGATGGGTTATGCAAGACATCCAAAAAGGTATTGGGTGGCACCGGTTTATGCTGAGACCCCAACCGGCTTAAAGCATCGACAACTTCGTTTTTGCACCGATCAACGTGCTCCACTTGATAACCCTAAAAGTGACCAGCCACAATATCCACCTCTCGTCGGTAAGCCGCCATGAGTGGATCCTTGGAATCCCAAGTGTTGGAAATATGCCCTAGAGTCAATAATAAAATGGTTATTATTATATTTCCTTGTTCATGATAATTGTCTATTGTTCATGTTATAATTGTATTAACTGGAAACCGTAATACATGTGTGAATACATAGACCACAAGATGTCCCTAATGAGCCTCTAGTTGACTAGCTCATTGATCAATAGATGGTTATGGTTTCTTGACCATGGACATTGGATGTCATTGATAACGGGATCACATCATTAGGAGAATGATGTGATGGACAAGACCCAATCCTAAGCATAGCAAAAGATCGTGTAGTTCATTTGCTAAAAGCTTTTCTAATGTCAAGTATCATTTCCTTAGACCATGAGATTGTGCAACTCCCGGATACCGTAGGAATGCTTTGGGTGTGCCAAACGTCACAACGTAACTGGGTGGCTATAAAGGTGCACTACGGGTATCTCCGAAAGTGTCTGTTGGGTTGGCACGAATCAAGACTGGGATTTGTCACTCCGTGTGACTGAGAGGTATCTCTGGGCCCACTCGGTAATGCATCATCATAATGAGCTCAATGTGACTAAGTAGTTAGTCACGGGATCATGGATTACGGAACGAGTAAAGTGACTTGCCGGTAACGAGATTGAACGAGGTATTGGAATACCGACGATCGAATCTCGGGCAAGTAACGTACTGATTGACAAAGGGAATTGTATACGGGATTGCTTGAATCCTTGACATCGTGGTTAATCCGATGAGATCATCGTGGAACATGTGGGAGCCAACATGGGTATCCAGATCCCGTTGTTGGTTATTGGCTAGAGAGCTGTCTCGGTCATGTCTACATGATTCCCGAACCCGTAGGGTCTACACACTTAAGGTCCGGTGACGCTAGAGTTGTTATGGGAATTAGTGTGCAGTTACCGAATGTTGTTCGGAGTCTCGGATGAGACCCAGGACATCACGAGGAGTTCCGGAATGGTCCGGAGGTAAAGATTTATATATGGGAAGTCCTATTTTGGCCACCGGAAAATCTTCGGGATTTTTCGGTATTGTACCGGGAAGGTTCTAGAATGTTCCGGAGTGGGGCCCACTTGCATGGGGGGACCCACATGAACATGTGTAGTGGGGGCAAGGCCCCACACCCCTGGTCAAGGCGCACCAAGATCCCCCCTTGGAAGGAATAAAATCATATCCCGAAGGGATAAGATCAAGATCCCTAAAAAAGGGGGATAACAATCGGTGGGAAAGGAAATGATGGGATTTCTTTCCTCCCACCTTTGCCAATGCTCCAATGGACTTGGAGGGCAAGAAACCAGTCCCCTCCACCCCTATATATAGTGGGGAGGCGCATGGGAGCTTCACCCTTCCCCTGGCGCAGCCCTCTCCCTCCCCAACACCTCCTCCTCCTCCGTAGTGCTTGGCGAAGCTCTGCCGGAGAACTGCAAGCTCCACCACAACGCCGTCGTGCTGCCGGAGCTCTCCCTCAACTTCTCCTCTCCCCTTGCTGGATCAAGAAGGAGGAGACGTCCCCTGGCTGTACGTGTGTTGAATGCGGATGCACCATTGTTCGGTGCTTAGATCGGATTCGGCCGCAATCTGAATCGCCTAGTGAACGACTCCACCGACCGCGTTATTGCAACGCTTCCGCATCACGATCTTCAAGGGTATGAGGATGCACTCCCCTCTCTCTCGTTGCTAGTTACTCCATAGATTGATCTTGGTGATGCGTAGAAAATTTTGAATTTCTGCTACGTTCCCCAAGAGTGGCATCATGAGCTAGGTCTACTGCGTAGATTCTATGCACGAGTAGAACACAAGTAGTTGTGGGCGTTGGTTTGTTCAATTTCTTACCGTTACTAGTCCTATCTTGATTTGGCGGCATCGTGGGATGAAGCGGCCCGGACGACCTTACACGTACGCTTACGTGAGACAGGTTCCACCAACTGACATGCACTTGTTGCATAAAGGTGGCTAGCGGGTGCCAGTCTCTCCCACTTTAGTCGGATCAGATTCGATGAAAAGGGTCCTTATGAAGGGTAAATAGAAATTGGCATATCACCGTTGTGGCTTTTGCGTAGGTAAGAAATGTTCTTGCTAGAAACCCATAGTAGCCACGTAAAACATGCAACAACAATTGGAGGACGTCTAACTTGTTTTTGCAAGGTATGCTATGTGATGTGTTATGGCCAAAAGAATGTGATGAATGATATGTGTGATGTATGAGATTGATCATGTTCTTGTAATAGGAATCACGACTTGCATGTCGATGAGTATGACAACCGGCAGGAGCCATAGGAGTTGTCTTAATTTATTGTATGACCTGTGTGTCATTGAAAACGCCAAGTAATTACTTTACTTTATTGCTAAATCGTTAGCAATAGTAGTAGAAGTAATAGTTGGCGAGACAACTTCATGAAGACATGATGATGGAGATCATGGTGTCATGCCGGTGACCAAGGTGATCATGTTGTGCCTCAAGATGGAGATCAAAGGCGCAAGATGATATCGGCCATATCATGTCACTTTATGATTTGCATGTGATGTTTGTCATGTTTACATCTTATTTGCTTAGAACAACGGTAGCATAAATAAGATGATCCCTCATTAAAATTTCAAGAAAGTGTTCCCCCTAACTGTGCACCATTGCGAAAGTTCGTTGTTTTGAAGCACCACGTGATGACCGGGTGTGATAGATTCTAACGTTCACATACAACGGGTGTAAGCCAGATTTACACACGCAAAACACTTAGGTTGACTTGACGAGCCTAGCATGTACAGACATGGCCTCGGAACACAAGAGACCGAAAGGTCGAACATGAGTCGTATAGTAGATACGATCAAACATGGAGATGTTCACGGATGATGACTAGTCCGTCTCACGTGATGATCGGACACGGTGTAGTTGACTCGGATCATGTATCACTTAGATGACTAGAGGGATGTCTATCTGAGTGGGAGTTCATTAGATGAACTTAATTATCATGAACATAGTCAAAAGGACTTTGCAAATTATGTCATAGCTTGCGCTTTAGTCCTACTGTTTAAGATATGTTCCTAGAGAAAATTTTAGTTGAAAGTTGATAGTACCAATTATGCGGACTGGGTCCATATACTGAGGATTGTCCTCATTGCTGCACAGAAGGCTTATGTCCTTAATGCACCGCTCGGGGTGCTGAACCTCGAGGGTCATTTGTGGATGTTGCGAACATCTGACATACACGTTTTGATGACTACGTGATTGTTCAGTGCGTAATGTTAAACGGTTTAGAATTGAGGCAGCGAAGACATTTTTTCAAACATCGCAGAACATATGAGATGTTCCAAGAGCTGAAATTAGGATTTCAGGCTCGTACCCACATCAAGAGGTATGAGACCTCCGACAAGTTTCTTAACCTGCAAACTAAGGGAGAAAAGCTCAATCATTGAGCATGTGCTCATATTTTCTGAGTACTACAATCACTTGAATCGAGTGGGAGTTAATCTTCCAGATGAGATAATGATGGTTCTCCATAGTCACTACCACCAAGCTATTGGAGCTTCGTGATGAACTATAACATATCAGGGATAGACATGATGATCCTTGAGCAATTCGCGATGTTTGGCACCGCGAAAGTAGAAATCGATTAGGAGCATCAATTGTTGATGGTTAGTAAAACCACTAGTTTCAAGAAGGGAAAGGGCAAGAAGGGATACTTCATGAGACGACAAATCAGTTGCTGCTCTAGTGAAGAAACCCAGGGTTGAACCCAAACCCGAGACTAAGTGCTTATGTAATGAGGGAACGGTCACTGAAGCAGAACTACCCTAGATACTTGGTAGATGAGAAGGCTGGCAAGGTTGACAGAAGTATATTGGATATACATTGTATTAAATGTGTACTTTACTAGTACTCCTAGTAGCACCAGGGTATTAAGATACCGGTTCGGTTGCTAAGTGTTAGTAACTCGAAATAAAAGAGCTACGTAATAAACAGAGACTAGCTAAAGGTGAGATGACGATGTGTGTTGGAAGTGTTTCCAAGGTTGATGTGATCAAGCATCGCCTGCTCCCTCTACCATTGAGATTGGTGTTAAACCTAAATAATTGTTATTTGGTGTTTGCGCATGATTGGATTATGTTTATCGCAATACGGTTATTCATTTAAGGAGAATAATGGTTACTCTGTTTATTTGAATAATACCTTCAACGGTCTTGCACCTAAAATGAATGGTTTATTGAATCTCGATCGTAGTGATACACATGTTCGTGCCAAAGTATATAAGATAGTAATGATAGTACCACATACTTGTGGCACTGCCACTTAAGTCATATTGGTATAAAACGCATGAAGAAGCTCCATATTGATGGATCTTTGGACTCACTCGTTTTTTAAAAGATTGAGACATGCGAACCACGTCTATTGGTATATACGCATGAAGAAACTCCATGCAGATGGATCGTTTGGACTCACTTGTTTTTGAATCACTTGAGACATGCAAATCATACCACATGGGCAAGATGACTAAAATGCCTCATTTTTAGTGAGATGGAACAAGAGAGCAACTTGTTGGAAGTAATACATTTGATGTGTGCAATCCAATGAGTGCTGAGGCACGCAGTGAATATCGTTATGCTCTTACTTCACAGATGATTTGAGTATATTCTTAGTATATTTACTTGATGAAACACAAATCTGAATTATTGAAAGGTTCAAATAATTTCTGAGTGAAGTTGAAGATCATCGTGACAAGAGGATAAAATGTCTATAATATGATCATAGAGATAAATATCTGAGTTACGAGTTTGGCACACAATTAAGACATTGTGGAAATTGTTTCACAAATAATACCACCTGGAACACCATTGTGTGATGGTGTGTCCGAACATCGTAACTGCACCCTATTGGATATGGTGCATACCATGATGTCTCTTATTGAATTAACACTATCGCTTATGGGTTAGGCATTAGACACAACCGCATTCACTTTAATAGGGCACCACACAATTCCATTAAGATGACACCGTATGAACTATGGTTTAGAGAAACCTAAGTTGTCATTTCTTATAAAGTTTGGGGCTGCGACGCTTATGTGAAAAAGTTTCAGGCTGATAAGCTCGAACCCAAAGCGGATAAATGCATCTTCATAGGACACCCAAAAATAGTTGGGTATACCTCCTGTCTCAGATCTGGAAGCAAAAGGGATTGTTTCTAGAATCGGGTCCTTTCTCGAGGAAAAGTTTCTCTCGAAAGAATTGATTGGGAGGATGGTGGAGACCTGATGAGGTTATTGAACCGTCACTTCAACTAGTGTGTAGCAGGGCACAGGAAGTTGTTCTTGTGGCACCTACACCAATTGAAGTGGAAGCTGATGATAGTGATCATGAAACTCCGGATCAAGTCACTACCAAACCTCGTAGGTCAACAAGGACGTGTACTGCTTCAGAGTGATGCGGTAATCCTATCTTGAAGGTCATGTTGCTAGACAACAATGAACCTACGAACTATGGAGAAGCGATGGTGGGCCCGAATTCTGACAAATGGCTCGAGGCCATAAAATCCGAGAGAGGATCCATGTATGAAACCAAAGTATAGACTTTGGAAGAACTACTTGATGGTCGTAAGGCTGTTGGGTACAGATGGATTTTAAAAGGAAGACAGACAATGATCGTAAGTATCACCATTAAGAAAGCTCGACTTGTCATTAAGATGTTTTCCGACAAGTTCAAGGAGTTGACTATGATGAGACTTTCTCACTCGTAGCGATGCTAAGAGTCTGTTGAAATTATATTAGCAGTTTCCTCAATGATTTTCTTGAGGAAAGGTTGTATGTGATACAACCAGAAGGTTTTGTCAATCCTAAAAGATGTTAACAAGTATGCAAAGCTCCAGCAATCCTTCTAAGGACTGGAGTAAGCATCTCGGAGTTGGAAAATATGCTTTGATGAGATGATCAAAGATTTTGGGTTTATACGAAGTTTATTGGAAACTTGTATTTCCAAAGAAGTGAGTGGGAGAACTATAGCATTTCTGATGAGTATATGTTGTTGACATATTGTTGATCGGAAATGATGTAGAATTTCTGGAAAGCATATAGGTTTATTTGAAAAGTGTTTTTCGATGGAAAACCTGGATTAAGATACTTGAACATTGAGCATCAAGATTAATAAGGATAGATCAAAAATCGCTTGATAGTACTTTCAAATGAATACGCACCGTGACAAGATTTTGAAGGAGTTCAAAATAGATCGGCAAAGAAGGAGTTCTTGGCTGTGTTATAAGGTGTGAGTATTGAGTAAGACTCAAGACCTGACCATGGCTGAAGAGAGAGAAAGGACGAAGGTCGTCCCCTATGCTATAGAGGTAGGCTCTACAGTATGCTATGCTGTGTACTGCACCTGAAGTGTGCCTTGCCATGAGTCATCAAGGGGTACGAGAGTGATCCAGAAATGGATCACAAGACAGTGGTCAAAGTTATCCTTAGTGACTAGTGGACTAAGGAATTTTTCTCGATTATGGAGGTGGTAAAATAGTTCATCGTAAAGGGTTACGTCAATGCAAACTTTGACACTAATCTGGATGACTCTGAATAGTAAACCGGATTCATATAGTAGAACAGTTATTTGGAATAGTTCAAAATAGTGTGTGGTAGCTGCATCTACAAGATGACATAGAGATTCGTAAAGCACACATGATCTGAAAGGTTCAGACCCATTGACTAATAACCTCTCTCACAAGCGAGATATGATCAAACCCCATGGGTGTTGGATTCATTACGATCACATAGTGATGTGAACTAGATTATTGACTCTAGTGCAAGTGGGAGACTGTTGGAAATATGCCCTAGAGAAAATAATTAAATGGTTATTATTATATTTCCTTGTTCATAATAATTGTCTATTGTTCATGCTATAATTGTATTAACTGGAAACCGTAATACATGTGTGAATACATAGACCACAACATGTCCCTAGTGAGCCTCTAGTTGACTAGCTCGTTGATCAATAGATGGTTATGGTTTCCTGACCATGGACATTGGACGTCATTGATAACGGGATCACATCATTAGGAGAATGATGTGATGGACAAGACCCAATCCTAAGCATAGCACAAGGTTGTGTAGTTCGTTGGCTAAAAGCTTTTCTAATGTCAAGTATCATTTCCTTAGACCATGATATTGTGCAACTCCCGGATACCGTAGGAACGCTTTGGGTGTGCCAAACGTCACAACGTAACTGGGTGGCTATAAAGGTGCACTACGGGTATCTCTGAAAGTGTCTGTTGGGTTGACACGAATCGAGACTGGGATTTGTCACTCCGTGTGACTGAGAGGTATCTCTGGGCCCACTCGGTAATGCATCATCATAATGAGCTCAATGTGACTAAGTAGTTAGTCATGGGATCATGCATTACGGAATGAGTATAGTGAATTGCCGGTAACGAGATTGAACGAGGTATTGGGATACCGACGATCTAATCTCGGGCAAGTAACGTACCGATTGACAAAGGGAATTGTATACGGGATTGCTTGAATCCTTGACATTGTGGTTCATCCGATGAGATCATCGTGGAACATGTGGGAGCCCATATGGGTATCCAGATCCCGCTGTTGGTTATTGGCCAGAGAGCTGTCTCGGTCATGTCTGCATGATTCCCGAACCCGTAGGGTCTACACACTTATGGTCCGGTGACGCTAGTGTTGTTATGGGAATTAGTGTGTAGTTACCGAATGTTGTTCGGAGTCCCGGATGAGATCCCGGACGTCACGAGGAGTTCCGGAATGGTCCAGAGGTAAAGATTTATATATGGGAAATCCTATTTTGGCCACCGGAAAATGTTTGGGATTTTTCGGTATTGTACCGGGAAGGTTCTAGAAGGTTCTGGAGTGGGGCCCACCTACATGGGGGGGACCTACATGAACGTGGGTAGTGGGGGCAAGGCCCCACACCCCTGGTCAAGGCGCACCAAGATCCCCCCTTAGAAGGAATAAAGCCATATCCCGAAGGGATAAGATCAAGATCCCTAAAAAAGGTGGATAACAATCGGTGGGGAAGGAAATGATGGGATTTCTTTCCTCCCACCTTTGCCAACGCCCCAATGGACTTGGAGGGCAACAAACCAGCCCCCTCCACCCCTATATATAGTGGGGAGGCGCATGGGAGCTTCACCCTTGCCCTGGCGCAGCCCTCTCCCTCCCCAACACCTCCTCCTCCGTAGTAGTGCTTGGCGAAGCTCTGTCGGAGAACTGCAAGCTCCACCACCACGCCGCCGTGCTGCCGAAGCTCTCCATCAACTTCTCCTCTCCCCTTGCTGGATCAAGAAGGAGGAGACGTCCCCGGGCTGTACGTGTGTTGAACGCGGAGGCACCGTTGTTCGGTGCTTAGATCGGATTTGGCCGCGATCTAAATCGCTTAGTGAACGACTCCACCGACCGCGTTCTTGCAACGCTTCCGCATCGCGATCTTCAAGGCTATGAAGACGCACTCCCCTCTCTCTCGTTGCTAGTTACTCCATAGATTGATCTTGGTGATGCGTAAATTTTTTTGAATTTCTGCTACGTTCCCCAACACCAAGTACCTGAAACTTGCTGGGCTACCAAGTCTGAGTCTCCAAAGCATCGTACACGGCTTAAGTTCATCTCCATGGGCACTCGAAGACCATGGAGGAAAGCTTCATACTCAGCTGCATTGTTAGTACAAGGGAACATTAGGCGAAGAACATAATGAATTTTATCACCTCGAGGGGAAGTAAGGACAACTCCAGCCCCCGATCCCTCCAATTGCCTGGACCCGTCAAAGTGAATAGTCCAGTATGTATTGTCCAGTTTGTCTTCTGGTGCCTGCAACTCGGTCCAGTCATTGATGAAATCCATAAGAGCCTGGGACTTGATGGCTGTGCGAAGCATATACTTCAAACCGTGTGGCCCATGCTCAATAGCCCACTTAGCAACCCGGTCAGTTGCCTCCCTGTTCTGGAGTATATCCCCCAAAGGAGCAGAACTGACCACTGTGATGGGATGACCTTGAAAGTACTGTTTAAGCTTCGGACTCGCCATAAACACCCCATACACCAGCTTCTACCAATGCGGATATCTT
Organism: Triticum dicoccoides; assembly: GCF_002162155.2. NCBI lineage: Eukaryota > Viridiplantae > Streptophyta > Magnoliopsida > Poales > Poaceae > Triticum > Triticum dicoccoides. The sequence goes on along the minus strand of NC_041385.1, from coordinate 685,121,527 downwards.
TGCTTTGACTCAATGAGCACTTCGCTGATATAGTAAACCGGCCTTTGAATTGGATATTCCTTCCCAGCCTCCTTGCGCTCCACCACAATGGAGACACTAACAACCCGGGCATTAGCAGCCACATATAATAGCAGTGGCTCCTTATCAACTGGAGCAGCAAGAACTGGCGGTTCAACTAACTGCCGCTTTAAGTCCTCAAACGCCGCATTAGCTGCGTCACTCCAGACAAAATTGTCTGTTTTCTTCAACATCTGATATAGAGGAATTGCCTTCTCTCCCAAACGGCTGATAAGCCGGCTCAAAGCCGCAACACAACCCGCCAGTCGCTGAACATCATTGATACACGCTGGTTTAGCCAAGGATGTAATGGCCTTGATCTTTTCTGGATTGGCCTCAATGCCTCTGTTAGACACCAGAAAGCCTAAGAGTTTGCCTGTCGGAACACCAAAAACAGACGTGTCCGGATTGAGCATCATTTTATAAACCCGTAGATTGTTAAAGGTTTCCTTGAGGTCCTCTATCAATGTCTCCTTCTTCCTGGATTTTACCACAATGTCATCTACATAAGCATGAACGTTGCGCCCAATCTGAGTATGAAGAAAATTCTGCACACAACGCTGATAAGTCGCCTGGGCACTCTTGAGCCCAAAGGGCATAGACACATAGCAGAAGGCTCCAAAGGGAGTAATGAAAATCGTCTTCTCCTGGTCCTTAACAGCCATCTTGACTGATGATAACCAGAATAAGCATCCAAAAAACTCAAACGCTCACAACCCGACGTAACATCAATTATTTGATCAATACGAGGGAGGGCAAAGGGATCAGCTGGGCAAGCTTTGTTCAAATCTGTGTAATCCACACACATACGCCAAGTGCCATTTTTCTTAAGTACCAGCACCGGATTAGCCAACCACTCTGGGTGAAATACTTCAATGATAAAACCAGCAGACAACAACCGGGCTACCTCTTCTCCAATGGCCTTGCGTCTTCCTCGTTGAAGCGGTGAAGGAACTGTTTGACCGGTTTAAACTTGGGATCAATATTGAGAGTGTGATCAGCGAGTTCCCTCGGGACACCTGGCATGTCAGAAGGCTTCCATGCAAAAATGTCCCGGTTCTCACGGATGAACTCGATGAGCGCACTTTCCTATTTTGGATCCAGATTTGTGCTGATACTAAACTGTTTGGATGAATCGCCAGGAACGAAATCAACAAGTTTAGTTTCATCAACCGGTTTGAACTTCAGGGTCGGATCATGTTCTGTAGAGGGCTTCTTCAGGGAAGTCATGTCTGCCAGATCAACATTGTCCTTATAAAACTTTAACTCCTCCGTTGCACAAACCTATTCAGCATATGCCGCATCACCTTCCTCACACTCCAGAGCAATCTTACGACTGCCATGAACCGTAATGGTCCCTTTATGACCCGGCATCTTGAGCTGCAGATAAACATAACATGGCCTTGCCATGAATTTAGCATAAACCAGCCGTCCAAATAAATCATGGTACAGACTTCTGATTTTGACCACTTGAAAGGTCAGCGTCTGGGACCTTGAATCATGATCATCTCCAAATACCACCTCCAGAGCTATCTTACCAACTGGGTAAGACGATTTACCAGGCACCACTCCGTGAAAAATGGTGTTTGACGGTCTAAGATTCTTATATGTCAACCCCATACGCTGGAAGGTTTCATAGTACAAGATATTGATACTGCTCCCTCCGTCCATGGGTACCTTGGTGAACTTATAACCTCCCACCTGAGGTGCAACCACGAAAGCTAGGTGACCCAGATTGTCAACCCGAGGCGGGTGATCCTCCCTGCTCCAGACAATAGGCTGCTCAGACCAGCGTAGATAACGGGGCACCGCCGGTTCAACAGAGTTCACTGCCCTTTTATGGAGCTTCTGATCGCGCTTGCACAAGCTAGTAGTGAAGACATGATACTGTCCACTGTTTAACTGCTTTGGGTTGCTTTGATAACCCGACTGCTATTGATTCCCCTGATTACCCTGTTGATGGTTACCACCTTGGTTGTTCTAATTGCCCTGATTGTTCTGAAACCCTGAGCTTGAACAGCCACCATCGTAATCTGGCCCATGGAATCCTGGACCGGAACCGCCAGATGGACCCTGATCATACCGAAAAAGATCAGAATTTTTGAACTCTCTCATGATGTGGCAATCCTTCCAAAGGTGTGTGGCCGGAGCCTCCTTTGTCCCATGCTTTGGGTAGGGCTGGTTTAACAGGCGTTCCAGATTCATTCCTCCCCCACACTGGGGCGGTTTACCCTTACGACTCTGCATATTACCCTGCACATTGGTGTTAGCCACAATATCAGAATTGTCCGCTTTACGCTTACCATTGTTTCCTTGGCCCGCCTGATTATGTTGTCCTTTTGAACCGGCACTCTTCTTTCCCTTCTCCTGTTTCTCTTCATCAGAATCAGGGTCTTTGGTATTATCAGAATGAACATACTTAACCAGAGCTGCCATAAGCGTTCCCATATCATTGCAGTGACGCTTGAGTCGTCCCAACTTCATCTTTAGTGACTTAAACCGGCAATTACCCTCCAATGTCACAATTGTTGTATCCGGATTGATGCGGCCGGATGAATGCAAAATTTCTGAAACCCTGCGCACCCAATGGACACAAGCCGCCAGATCTACAATGGACATAGGGTGCTTGCATGTATCTTTGAAGTTTGCTATGAACTTGGCCTTCAACTCATCCCATGAATTAATCGAGTTAGCATGCAGGCTCTTCAACTAGGTGCGAGTCGTTCCCTCTAACATCATGGTGAAGTATTTTGCACACGCCGCTTCATCCACATCTAGCATTTCCATTGCCATCTCATAACTTTCAACCCATGCCTCGGGGGGTTGATAAGCGGTGTAATTAGCTAACTTGCGTGGCCCTTTGAAATCCTTGGGCAACCGCACATTACGGATAGCGGGGATGAGACACGGCACTCCCCAAGAGCTGAAGGCAAGCCCTGTCCCTCGCTCTACTGACGCTGTTGGCTGAACTGGGGCGGGTTGATGATGACCCGCGTAATGTGCCGCTAAAGCGGCCTCCCTTCACGCTCTGCCATTATCCACCACATCCTAAGCATTCCGACCGCCGTTCACCGGATGAGCCCCTCGAGGAGCATCACAACACCGCGCGCTGCTTGACACGACCGGCTCGTCCATGTGCCTGCTATAACTCTTGCTCGGACAGGGATTGAATGTATTCTATCTCGGCTGTAGGAATAAGCCCGTTGCTGAACTACGGCAGTTTGAAGAAGATCCCTGGCTCGCCGAGTCTCAATCGCTGCTAATGAATCACCCTCCATCGGAATAGCCGCCAAACGTGATGCTGCTGCAATCATGTTATCCAAGGGGCTAGAAAAATGACCCGATGGTGTTGCTACATACTGTGGCGGGTTATCCATCTGTCGAGGCGGATCCATCGCCCATGCCTGATCCGGTGCCGCTCCAGGTGCCTCGGTCCGGTTTACTCCTGCGGATTGCTAGGCCCAGGTCCTGGTGTACTGAAGAGATTCAGGCTCTCGTAAATTTGTGGCAGTCGAGACCGGTACTTCCTTCTCATGACATCATTTGATGCGTTCTGATCCAACATAAGCCGGTAATTCTGTGCCTGGATCTGCTGTGATTGGGCATCTAAAGCGGCCCGCTCTTCATCCATCTTGGCCTCCTCAGCTACCAAGTCTGCTTTGGCCTGAGCTATCTGATCCCTTAGCTTCGTGACATCCGCATTATGCTGAGCTTGAGTCTCCGGAGTCACCGCTGTGGTCAACAATGCTGTCAAATCGTCCAGTAAACAGGCAAGAACTTGAGCTGGCCGGCGCGCCGAGCCTCCAGCCGCGGCTACCGATCCGGAGACCATTGCTGCTATAGATGAAGATTGCACGATGGGCTGCGTACCGGCATTGAAGGTTGCAACCCGGTTTGGCGGTTCAAGGGGACCCAGAATACTGTCGCCATCGGAGTATCTCTCAAACCGTCCATCCTGCAGTTGGTATAGCGACTCGGTTTCGCCAGTGGACGATTCACCATATGAGTAGACGGCCGTCTCACCATCGGACATCGATTCAGATTCTGCTCCATGGATGAATCCTTTGAACGCATGCCTCACGGCAGGCTGAACCCGAGCAGGACTTGCACGTTGAGCCATATCAACGAGGTCGGTGGAGATGTCCGGCTCAGGGCCCGGTTCACCGATCTTGCCAATGAAAATGTGAATTCCGCCAAAGGGGACCCGATACCTGTACTTGATTGAGCCGGCCTCGCGGCCCCAGCCTACATCGTCGATGTAGAGCTTGCCGGGAAGACTCTTGGTCATCTGGACAACCACGTACCCCTTGAGTCCTTCAAAGCTGCCCTTCAAGAACTCGAAACCATCATGCGATAGCCCCATGGTGGGCGCCAATTGTCGTGGAAATATCACGTCAGATGTCCTAGCAGAAGGACTTAGTTGTGGAGCCATCGCAACGAGATTATCCTGAAGGGGTTAAACCGGACAAGGGACACGAGAGTTTATACTAGTTCGGCCTCTTCAATGAAGGTAAAAGCCTACATCTAGTTGTGATGGGATTATTGGGGTTTCGATGATCAGGGAGCGAATACGCTTTGCCTGAGTGTCGAGTTGTTGTCTGTTGTCCTTGAACCGCCGCCGGGTCGTCCCTTTATATACACAGGTTGACGCCCGGCTGGTTTACAGAGTCCCGAGGCCGACTCATACAAGTATTCGGCTTGGTCTCTCCATTTCCCTAACTTACAATACAAGTATACAACTATGGCGGTTTTACCACTATGGGCCCTAATCCGCCTCCGAGCTCTGGGCCTCTAAACTTTATCAGTAAAGTGCCATCTTCTTGTCTTCATGGGCTTCAGTATAGATGAGCGTGAACCGGCCCCTCCTGGGCAGTTTACACTCAGTGGTTATATCCTCAACAGTTTCTGAACCCATGGTTCTCTTTCTTTACCGTGCTTCCTAGCAACAAAATCTCTCTTATCATAACGATGATTCTTTGATTCTGGGTTATCAAGATCAACAGCAGGTTCAATCTCTACATCATTGTTTTTTCTAGGTTGAGCATCAACATGAACATTATCATTAACATTATCACTAGGTTCATGTTCATCACCTGATTGAGTTTCAGCATCAGAAATAGAAATATCATTGGGATTCTCAGGTGTGTCTATAGTAGGTTCACTAGAAGCATGCAAAGTCCTATCGTTTTTCTTCTTCTTCTTTTTAGAAGAACTAGGTGCCTCTAAATTATTTCTCTGAGAATCTTGCTCGATTCTCTTAGGGTGGCCTTCAGGATACAAAGGTTCCTGAGTCATTCTACCAGTTCTAGTAGCCACTCTAATAGCAAAGTCATTTTTATTATTTAACTCATCAAGCAAATCATTTTGAGCTTTAAGTACTTGCTCAGCTTGAGTAGCAACCATAGAAGCATATTTGCTAACAAGTTTGAGTTCATCTTTAACTCTAGCCAGATTATCGCTTACGCGTCCTATCTCGAAAGCATTATACTTTAACTCTCTACCAACATAAGCATTAAAACTTTCTTGTCTAGCCATAAAGTCATCAAATTCATCTAAGCATGGGCTATGAAATTTAGTAGAGGGGATTTCAACTTTATCATATCTATAGAGAGAATTTACCTTTACTACCTGTGTCGGGTTATCAAGATAATATGGTTCTTCAACATGCGGTATATTAAGACCATGTATTTATTCAATAGGAGGTAAATTCTTAACATCTTCAGCTTTAATACCTTTTTCTTTCATTGATTTCTTTTCCTCTTGCATATCTTCAGGACTGAGAAATAAAACACCTCTCTTCTTCGGAGTGGGTTTAGGAATAGGCTCAGGAGTTGGCTCAATTGGTTTAGGAATTGCTTCAGGAATTGTCTCAGGAAGAGTCCAATTATTTTCGTTAGTCAACATATTATTCAATAATATTTCAGCTTCGTCGACTGTTCTTTCCCTGAAAACACAACCAGCACAACTATCGAAGTAGTCCTTGGAAGCATCGGTTAGTCCATTATAAAAGATATCAAGTATTTCATTTTTCTTGAGAGGATGATCAGACAAAGCATTAAGTAACCGGAGAAGCCTCCCCCAAGCTTGTGGGAGACTCTCTTCTTTGATTTGCACAAAATTATATATTTCCCGCAAGGCAGCTTGTTTCTTATGAGCAGGGAAATATTTAGCAGAGAAGTAATAAATCATATTCTGGGGACTATGCACACAACCAGGAGCAAGAGAATTATACCAAGTCTTAGCATCACCCTTTAATGAGAACGGAAATATCTTAAGGATATAAAAATAGCGGGACTTCTCATCATTAGTAAATAGGGTAGCTATATCATTCAACTTGGTAAGATGTGCCACAACAGTTTCAGATTCAAGGCCATAAAAAGGATCAGATTCAACTAAAGTAATAATTTCAGGATCAACAGAGAATTCATAGTCCTTATCAGTAACACAGATAGGTGAAGTAGCAAAAGCAGGATCGGGTTTCATTCTAGCATTAAGAGACTGCTGCTTCCATTTAGCTAATAATTTCTTAAGATCATATCTATCATTGCAAGCAAAGATTTCCCTAGCAGCTTCTTCATTCATAACATAACCCTTGGGAACAACAGGCAATACATAATCATTGGGAGAACCTTTATCATCACTATCATCAGTAATAGGATCTTCAGTAATTTCATTCCCCCTAACTCTAGCAAGTTGTTCATCAAGAAATTCACCTAATGGCAAGGTAGTATCACGCACAGAAGTAGTTTCATCATGCATAGCAGAAGTGGCATCATCAATAACATGCGACATATCAGAATTCATAGCAGTAGCAGGTTTAGGTGTCGCAAGCCTACTAATAACGGAAGGAGAATCTAGTGTAGAGCTAGATGGTAGTTCCTTACCTCCCCTCGTAGTTGAGGGTAAAATAGTAGTTCGGTCATCTTTCAAGTTCTTCATAGTGATCAATAGATATAAATCCCAAGTGACTCAGAGAATAGAGCTATGCTCCCCGGCAACAGCGCCAGAAATTAGTCTTGATAACCCACAAGTGTAGGGGATCGCAACAACTTTCGAGGGTATAGTATTCAACCCAAATTTATTGATTCAACACAAGGGGAGCCAAAAAATATTCTTGAGTATTAGCAGTTGAGTTGTCAATTCAACCACACCTGGATAACTTAGTATCTGCAGCACAGTATTTAGTAGAAAAAGTGGTATGATAATAATGTTAACGGTAGCAAAAGTAAAGATAAATGTTTTTGGGTTTTTGTAGTAGTTGTAACAGTAGCAACGGAAAAGTAAATAAGCGAAGAACAATATATGAAAAGCTCGTAGGCAATGGATCAGTGATGGATAATTATGCCGGATGCGATTCCTCATGTAATAGCTATAACATAGGGTGACACAGAACTAGCTCCAATTCATCAATGTAATGTAGGCATGTATTCCGTAAATAGTCATACATGCTTATGGAAAAGAACTTGCATGACATCTTTTGTCCCACCCTCCCGTGGCAGCGGGGTCCTAGCGGAAACTAAGGGATATTAAGGCCTCCTTTTAATAGATAACCGGAACAAAGCATTAGCACATAGTGAATACATGAACTCCTCAAACTACGGTCATCACCGAGAAGTTTCCTGATTATTGTCACTTCGGGGTTGTCAGATCATAACACATAATAGGTGACTATAGACTTGCAAGATAGGATCAAGAACACACATATATTCATGAAAACATAATAGGTTCAGATCTGAAATCATGGCACTCGGGCCCTAGTGACAAGCATTAAGCATAGCAAAGTCATAGCAACATCAATCTCAGAACATAGTGGATACTAGGGATCAAACCCTGACAAAACTAACTTGATTACATGATAAATCTCATCCAACCCATCACCATCCAGCAAGCCTACGATGGAATTACTCACGCAGAGCGGTGAGCATCATGAAATTGGTGATGGAGGATGCTTGATGATGACGACGGCGACGAATCCCCCTCTCCGGAGCCCCGAATGGACTCCAGATTAGCCCTCCCTAGAGAGATTAGGGCTTGGCGGCGGCTCCGTGTCGTAAAACGCGATGAAACTTTCTCTCTAATTTTTTTCTCCCCGAATGTGAATATATGGAGTTGGAATTGAGGTCGGTGGAGGTCCAGGGGGCCCACGAGATAGGGGGGGCGTGCCCCCCTATCTCGTGGATAGGCCCTGGGCCCCCTGGTGTATTTCTTTCACACAGAAATTCTTATTAATTCCAAAAAGTGTCTCCGTGGATTTTCAGGACATTCCGAGAACTTTTCTTTTCTACACATGAAACAACATCATGGCAGTTCTGCTGAAAACAGCGTCAGTCCGGGTTAGTTTCATTCAAATCATGTAAGTTAGAGTCCAAAACAAGGGCAAAAGTGTTTGGAAAAGTAGATACGTTGGAGACGTATCAGCATGTCATAAAAGAACAATTCATGCACAACAAGTAAAGGCCAATGCATAGTATAAGCAGTTTCTTGCAATTTTATCATATAATAAACATAGAGAGGTGGAGATATAGTTCCTCTCTCATAATAATTGCAAGTAGGAGCAGCAAGCACATGCATATCACATTCATCAAAATTATCGTGTACAATGGTAAAAGGCAACTCATCAATATAATCCTTAGTAAGCACAAATTTCTCCGATATAGTGTAGTTTGGAGAATTCAAAAAGATAATAGGACTATCATGCGTGGGTGAAATAGCAACAATTTCATGTTTAACATAAGGAACTATAGCAAGTTCGTCTCCATAAGCGTAATTCATATTGGCATCTGGCCACAAGCATAGCAAGCATCATCAAAAAGGGATATTTCAAATGAATTAAAGGGATCATAGCAATCATCCTTTGGTAAGCACGAAGGGGAGTTAAACAATGTATGAGTTGAAGAGTTACTATCATTAGAAGGTGGGCACGGGTAGCTAATCCGCTCTTCCTCCTTTTGTTCTTCGCTCTCCTCCTCATCTTTTTCATCCAATGAGCTCACAGTTTCATCAGTTTCTTCTTCATTCCTGCAAAATATTAGTCTCTTCTTGGACAGCGGAGACTTTCTCAATAAATTCATCAATATCAGAATTGAATTCATAATTCTCATAGCAATATTTAAGTACAGCAAAATTTTCAGGTCTGTGAACAGCATCATCAAGATTTTCACACATTTTGAACAAAGATTCAATTTCATAAGCACCCACAAAAGCAACGAATTCTTCTATTTGTTCCACATTATAGTAATCATATATACCATTAGCATAAGAAGCTAAGGTTTCATTATCATTAAATTTGCATGGAAAGGTAAGGTGTGGAGCCTTCATCCTAGAGCAACAAGTATAATCATGTCTCAAGCATAGATCCTGAGCATACCAACGCAACATATAAATTTGATCCCATAATAGTTTCCCTTTTTGTGTCAAGCGATAATCCCTAAAGTATTCACGTTGATCTAGTGTGTCTCCCATAACATAATTGAATGGGGTTTTCTTAGGATTATCAAAGTAGTACATAATTTCCTTCACATAATGAGCATCGAGGGTTTTAGGAGGTTCCCAATCTCCATGAGTAGCAAGTACACCTAATGTTTTTGGTATTTCGTGTTCCATATCCATAACTAAAGAAGGAGAACAACTTAGAACAGCAAATAAAAATTACTTAGTGATAAAGAAAACAAGCACACACGAAAATATTCACCCCATGCTATGACTCCCCGGCAACAGCGCCAGAAAAAGGTCTTGATAACCCACAACTGTAGGGGATCAATTGTAGCCTCTTTCGATAGTAAGAGTGTCGAACCCAACGAGGAGCTAAAGGTAGAACAAATATGCCCTCAAGTTCTAGCGACCACCGATACAACTCTACGCACGCTTGACGTTCGGTTTACCTAGAACAAGTATGAAACTAGAAGTACTTTGTAGGTGTTGTTGGATAGGTTTGCAAGATAATAAAGAGAACATAAATAAATGTGAGGGGCTGTTTAGATAAAGAAGCAATAAAGTAAATATAGTGAGTGTGGAAAAGTGCTGGTAGGATTTGTGAAATTGTCCCTAAGCAATTGACTACTTTACTAGACCGATAGCAAGTTTTATGTGGGAGAGGCATAAGCTAACATACTTTCTCTTCTTGGATCATATGCACATGATTGGAACTCTAGCAAGCATCCACAACTACTAAAGATCATTAAGGTAAAACCCAACCATAGCATTTAAGCATCAAGTCCCCTTTATCCCATACGCCACAACCCCCTTACTCGGGTTTATGCTTCTGTTACTCAAGCAACCCACTATAAGCGAATCATGAACGTATTGCAAAGCCCTACATCGGGAATTCGTCACGCTTGCGCGACACGGAGGGCACAATAGTACAGCAACATAACCACAAGAAAATTAAACCAATCATAGCAATTCATCAATCACAGATAGGACAACGAAAATCTACTCAGACATCATAGGCTGGCAACACATCATTGGATAATAATATGAAGCATAAAGCACCATGTTGATGTATAGGGTACAGCGGGTTGCGGGGGAGTGGACCGCTGAATATAGATGGGGAAGGTGATTGATATGTTGGTGAAGATGATGGAGGTCTTGGTGTAGATCGCGGTGATGATGATGGCCCCCAGCGGCGTTCCGGTGCCACCGGAAGCAAGGGGGAGAGAGCCCCCTTAATCTTCTTCTTCCTTGACCTTCTCCCTAGATTGGAGAAGGGTCCCCCCCCGGTCCATGGCTCCCATGGCATGGGAGGGGCAAGAGCCCCTCCGAGATTGGATCTGTCTCTCTGTCTCTCTCTCTCTTTCTATGTTTTTTGATTCTGCCCTTTCACCGTTTCTTTTATATCCGGAGATCCGTAACTCCGATTGGGTTGAAACTTTCACCCAGATTTTTCTCCGAAAAATAGCGTTCTTGCGGCAAAAGAAGAGCGTCAACTGCCTTACGGGGTGCCCACGAGGGTCAGGGGCATGCCCCCTGCCTCGTGGCCCCGTCGGGCACCGTCTCGCGTTGATTTTTCCTCCCAAAAATCATAAATATTGCAAAAATAATCTCCGTCAATTTTTATCCCGTTTGGACTCCATTTGATATTGGGTTTCTGCGAAACATAAAACTTGCAACAAACAGGAACTGGCACTGGGCACTGGATCAATATGTTAGTCCCAAAAATAATATAAAAAGTTGCCAAAAGTATATGAAAGTTGAAGAATATTGGCATGGAACAATAAAAAATTATAGATACGATGGAGACGTATCATCAGCCTCACCGTGTACAGTCCTCTTCTGATGGCTGTCGTTCATTAACCATGTTGACCATGCCGCGCAGACAGCACCAAGCGGTGGACGACGGTGAGGCAGGGAACGATGTGGATCCTGGGAACATGCGCAGGGTAGTACGAGGGTTGACTGGTTCGGCTGCGGGGTGGGGCTGCCATCGCCGCAGAATAACAGGGGGTGTGGTGAGTAGAGGGATTGCCTGGCCAGCGGTGGGAGTAGTACGGGGCGGTGAGGCCTCTGCAGCAGCACAGCCGGCCACGGGAGGCAGGAGCACGCGGTGGTTTGGACGGCTGGAACAAGAAATTCAGAGGTTGAAGAAGCAGGAGGACCATTGGATGTTAACAATCCAACGGTCACCGGTGATAGAATCGTTTGTTGACCAAGTTGACAAAGCCCTCCGTACGCGTCAACTTAGTAGGGACACAAGTCAATCTCCAAATCTGGTGGGCCCAGCTGTCATGGGGAGCACTCATTATTTTTCGCTTAATAAGGAGGCACTTCCTTCCGTGCCAAGATATAGCTGGTGGGTCCTAGCAGTCATTGGGAGGTACTAGCTTGCGTGCGGCCATGGACCATGTGTGTCCTAACTGTCAGCTTCTCCATGTACATCCCTCTTATGATGTTGTCATTTGTTGACAACGTTGACCACGCCGTGTCGAGAACACGAGCACGATGGACGACGGCGAGACCCAAGAAGGGAATGACCCGAAGGCGGCGAAGCCACAGCGGTGGAGGGACAGGGTGAGTAGAGGGATGGACTGGCCAGCGGTGGGAGCAGTAGGGGCGTTGAGGCATGCGCGGCATCACAACCGGCCACGGGAGGCGGGAGCAGGCGGTCCCGTCGGCGCTGGATTTGGTGGCTCGAGCAAGAAGATCAGAGATTGAAGAAGCACGACGGCCATTGGATTGACATCCAATGGTTACGTTTGTTAACGTATATAATAAGTAAAAAATCTTGCATACACGTCAACTTAATAGGCCCACAAGTCAGACCATTCCCTATTTTTTTAATAATTTACAGCTCATTGTAACTTCTTATGCAACTTATTGCAGTCTGTTTTTTTGTTAGCCAGAGCCAGGGTTAAAAATTTAAACAAAATTTAGCATATTTCGGTGGGGTCCAAACTATTTTTAATACCGAAATGTCAAGCTAGATTTAAAGTACTTTGAAGATATATTTAAATTAGGTTAAAGCCTAGTGGAATTGGAATCTGGAAATGTGAAAAAAATCAAAATTATAAAGTAATTATCAATTTGTCGTCTGTTTTTTATATTTATAGCCCATTTCATATTACTTTCAAGATTTGCAGCCATCTTGAAAGAGTTGCAGCGCATCAGGGCATAGAAAAATAAGTAGGCCTGGATTGGTTATTCTTCATAAATAATAAGCTGAGCTCATTTTCAGAAAGGAAAAATAGCTGGGTTGGTCATGTGGTTAATGTAAAATACAAGCCTGGGCTAGACGGGCCACAGCCCACTTGAAACCATGCTCCATCTAAAAAATAACAAAAAACTACTGCTCGAGCAGCTACCTCCCAGGTGTCAACCGATCTTGTGCTATTCTCTTGTCTATTGAGTATATACGTTGACAATATCATGTGTCCCAGATGTTAGGAAACCACTAGGAGGAAGCATTTTATTTTTCTATACGCTGACAATGGAGAATATAAAAAATAAGAAAAATGAAGAACTTGCTTGCGTACGGCCATGAACATGATGGGTCCCTACTGTCATCCTCTCCATGTACAATTCTCTCCCGATTCGTCCTGTTTGTTGACCATGTTGACAACACAAGAGGGCAGCACCGCGGCGAGCGCACCAAAGCGCGCGGAGGACGACGACGAGGCCTCGGATGCCGATGTTAACGATTTAGGAGACGGTGGGGCAGCGATGCATGCGCTGAGGTGCAGCCAGCCATGGGAGGTGAAAGCAGGCGGCCCCGCCGGAACTGGTTTTGTTTTGGCGACTGCAAAAAGATGAGATTTAAGAAACACGACAGACTGTAAAAGCAGCAGGAGTACTTAACAACCTTAACTGAAACCAGCAGGGGCACTTAACAACCATAGCTGAATGCAGTATGAGTACTTATAGACGTTCAAGCGTACAAAGCATGCCTTGAATAGTGTTACTTTTCCTATAGTTAACAAAGGGTGAGGTCACCAAGCCCCAAGAGAAAGCCCAGGCGCCACCCCGCACATCCACAACCTTCTGAAAGCGGCTTCATCTTGCAATGTGGTCAATAAACAGGATATTCTCTTTAGAGCCATGGAAAAGCATGAGCATAATCTTCTGTCCGATTCTCCAAGATGGACGGGCCTTCATTATTTGAGATCACCCATGAATAAGTATCTTTTCACCTCCAAGGGGAATGGAGTAGGTCGACATAGACATCATGTTGTGACCAAGCGCAAGTCTGACCCCGACCGTGGTCAGGCATCTGCATAGGAACAATAGAACTGGGCAGTTTCTGTTTCAAGAATACCACAGCTATAAAACTGTGTATAAGCAAGAGTTTATGAACAGCATATATAACAGAAAACAGCTCATACCATAAGTTTCTCGACACAGTTGGACCTATTCAACGTGTGCAGCAGTGGCACACATATCCCACATGGACTTCCACCATTGAAACGCACACAAAGACGATCAATAAAGTGTAGGAACTTATGGATGTCGTCCCAGTACTTCAGTGCCGTCAGTAACAGTCAAGTTCTTATAGAAGAGTAAACGAGTAGCATGCTTAACTTTGAAATAACCTACATGTGTCGCCAATCATAAGAAATATTAGTTAGAAGTAGCATCTTCGAGAGAGAAGGGAATCACAAATTGTTGCTACTTCTAAAGTTAATTTGTGATTAGGTAGACATAATAGGTGGATTAAGAAGTAATCGAGGCAACAAGCAAGAACCCGATACAAAACTAACATGGGTGAAGTACTAGAATGACGTCGGGGTGGAATATCACAGTGAAGATGAGACCAGGATCTGCTATTTCCATCTACATTTGTGCGCCAACTTTCAGTCTGTAACGCTTGAGAAAGTTTATCCAAGTCTGGCCATAAAAAAAGCAACGATCTTCTTGGTTCATCAACTGGACTCGGAACTTATATCCATGCCTTGTCTTCAATGTGACCATTAAACTGGTGTATTCAGTTATGGCAAGGCCGGCCATCTTGAGTACATGTGTTCTGGCAAAGAAGGAATGCACCGCAGGAAAAATAATATGAGAACACAATGTATTCGCTAGCCAAATCTAGAAATAATTTCCTCCTTCACGTCAATGTTGACCATGGTACTAGTACCTTTTATCCAAATATAGCAATCCAAAGTTCCAAATTAGTCGACAGCATGTTCAAAAAAAACCACACTCCCGGATAGCAAAGAGGATTCTAGGAACATACTGTGCACGTTTTAAAATCCTATGTTAGGATCTGAAGGAACAAGTGTGGCATCTCACCGAGGGCGCAGAAACCTGTAGGGTCCTTGCACTTTGGGCATTGCAAATGAAACATACTAGATTCAGTAGGAAGAAAAATGCATCAACGACAGCGATGGCCATCCTAGGATTACCCGCGACCAAGGGACTTGGATTTATTGGGGATGGATGAAGAATTTGTACGTGATTCTCCATGAGAAAACCCTATGCAATCACCGAATCTTCTTGTATGGCCATGGACATGGTGGGTCCCTACTATCATGCTCTCCATGTACAATCCTCTCCCGATTCATCCTGTTTGTTGACCATGTTGACAACACAAGAGGGAAGCACCGCGGAGAGCGCACCAAAGCGCGGAGGATGACGACGAGGCCTCGGACGCCGGTGTTAATGATTTAGGAGCCGGTGGGGCAGCAATGCGTGCACTGAGGTGCAGCCAGCCATGGGAGGTTAAAGCAGGCGGCCCTGCCGGCACTGGTTTTGTTTTGGCGGCTGGAAAAGACGAGATTTAAGAAACATGACAGACTGTAAAAGCAGCAGGAGTACTTAACAACCTTAACTAAAACCAGCAGGGGCACTTAACAACCATAGTTGAAAGCAGTATGAGTACTTATAGACGTCCAAGCGTACAAAGCAAGCCCCTTGAGTAGTGCTACTTTTCCTATAGTTAACAAAGGGTGAGGTCACCAAGCCCCAAGAGAAATCCCAGGCGCCACCCCACACATCCACAACATTCTGAAAGCGGCTTCATCTCGCAATGTGGTCAATAAACAGGATATTCTCTTTAGAGCCATAGAAAAGCATGAGGATAATCTTCTGTCCGATTCTCCAAGATGGACGGGCCTTCATTATTTGAGACCACCCATGAATAAGTATCTTTTCACCTCCAAGGGGAATGGAGTAGGTCGACATAGACATCATGTTGTGACCAAACGCAAGTCTGACCCCGACCATGGTCAGGCATCTATATAGGAACAATAGAACAGGGCAGTTTCTGTTTCAAGAATACCATAGCTGAAAACTGTGTATAAGCAAGAGTTTATGAACAACATATATAACATAAAACAGCTCATACCATAAGTTTCTAGACACAATTGGACCTATTCAACGTGTTCAGCGGTGGCACACATATCCCACATGGCCTTCCACCATTGAAACACACACAAAGAGGATCAATAAAGTGTAGGAACTTATGGATGTCATCCCAGTACTTCAATGCCGTCAGTAACAGTCAAGTTCTTATAGAATAGTAAACGAGTAGCATGCTTAACTTTGAAATAACCTACATGTGTCGACAATCATAAGAAATATTAGTTAGAAGTAGCATCTTCGAGAGAAGGGAATCACAAATTGTTGCTACTTCTAAAGTTAAATTGTGATTACGTAGACATAATAGGTGGATTAAGAAGTAATCGAGGCAACAAGCAAGAACTCGATACAAAACTAACATGGGTGAACTACTGGAACGACGTCGGGGTGGAATATCACAGTGAAGATGAGACGTGGATCTGCTATTTCCATCTACATTCGTGCGCCAACTTTCAGTCTGTAACACTTGAGAAAGTTTATCCAAGTCTGGCCATAAAAAAAGCAACGATCTTCTTGGTTCATCAACTGGACTCGGAACTTATATCCATGGCTTGTCTTCAATGTGACCATTAAACTGGTGTATTCAGTTATGGCAAGGCCGACCATCTTGAGTACATGTGTTCTGGCAAAGCAAGGAATGCACTGCAGGAAAAATAATATGAGAAAACAATGTATTCGCTATCCAAATCTAGAAATAATTTCCTCCTTCACGTCAATGTTGACCATGGTACTAGTACCTTTTATCCAAATATAGCAATCCAAAGTTCCAAATTAGTCGACAACATGTTCAAAAAACCCCACCCTCCCGGATAGAAAAGAGGATTCTAGGAACATACTGTGCATGTTTTAAAATCATATGTTAGGATCTGAAGGAACAAGTGTGGCATCTCACCGAGGGCGCAGAAACCTGTAGGGTCCTCGCATTTTGGGCATTGCAAATGAAACATACTAGATTCAGTAGGAAGAAAAATGCATCAACGACAGCGACTGCCATCCTAGGATTACCCACGACCAAGGGACTTGGATTTATTGGGGATGGATGAAGAATTTGTACGTGATTCTCCATGAGAAAACCCTATGCAATCACGAAATCTTCTGGTACGGCCATGGACATGGTGGGTCCCTACTGTCATCCTCTCCGTGTACAATCCTCTCCCGATTCATCCTGTTTGTTGACCATGTTGACAACACAAGAGGGCAGCACTGCGGCAAGCGCACCAAAGCGCGGAGGACGACGACGAAGCCTCGGACGCTGGTGTTAATGATTTAGGAGACGGTGGGGCAGCGATGCGTGCGCTGAGGTGCAGCCAGCCATGGGAGGTGAAAGAAGGCGGCCCCGCTGGCACTGGTTTTGTTTTGGCGGCTGGAAAAGACGAGATTTAAGAAACATGACAGACTGTAAAAGCAGCAGGAGTACTTAACAACCTTAACTGAAACCAGCAGGGGCACTTAACAACCATAGTTGAAAGTAGTATGAGTACTTATAGACGTTCCAGCGTACAAGCATGACTTGCGTAGTGCTACTTTTCCTATAGTTAATAAAGGGTGAGGTCACCAAGCCCCAAGAGAAAGCCCAGGCGCCACCCCGCACATCCACAACCTTCTGAAAGCGGCTTCATCTTGCAATGTGGTCAATAAACAGGATATTCTCTTTAGAGCCATGGAAAATTATGAGCATAATCTTCTATCCAATTCTCCAAGATGGACGGGCCTTCATTATTTGAGACCACCCATGAATAAGTATCTTTTCACCTCCAAGGGGAATGGAGTAGGTCGACATAGACATCATGTTGTGACCAAGCGCAAGTCTGACCCCGACCATGGTCAGGCATCTGTATAGGAACAATAGAACTGGGCAGTTTCTGTTTCAAGAATACCACAACTGTAAAACTGTGTATAAGCAAGAGTTAATGAACATCATATATAACAGAAAACAGCTCATACCATAAGTTTCTCGACACAGTTGGACCTATTCAACGTGTGCAGCAGTGGCACACATATCCCACATGGCGTTCCACCATTGAAACGCACACAAAGACGATCAATAAAGTGTAGGAACTTATGGATGTCGTCCCAGTACTTCAGTGCCGTCAGTAACAGTCAAGTTCTTATAGAATAGTAAACGAGTAGCATGCTTAACTTTATAATAACCTACATGTGTCGCCAATCATAAGAAATATTAGTTAGAAGTAGCATCTTCGAGAGAGAAGGGAATCACAAATTTTTGCTACTTCTGAAGTTAAATTGTGATTAGGTAGACATAATAGGTGGATTAAGAAGTAATCGAGGCAATAAGCAAGAACCCGATACAAAACTAACATGGGTGAACTAGTGGAACAATGTCGGGGTGGAATATCACAGTGAAGATGAGACCAGGATCTGCTATTTCCATCTACATTCGTGCGCCAAATTTCAGTCGTAACACTTGAGAAAGTTTATCCAAGTCTGGCCATAAAAAAAGCAACGATCTTCTTGGTTCATCAACTGGACTCGGAACTTATATCCATGGCTTGTCTTCAATGTGACCATTAAACTGGTGTATTCAGTTATGGCAAGGCCGACCATCTTGAGTACATGTGTTCTGGCAAAGCAAGGAATGCACTGTAGGAAAAATAATATGGGAGCACAATGTATTCTCTATCCAAATCTAGAAATAATTTCCTCCTTCATGTCAATGTTGACCATGGTACTAGTACCTTTTATCCAAATATAGCAATCCAAAGTTCCAAATTAGTCGACAAAATGTTCAAAAAACCCCACCTCCCGGATAGAAAAGAGGATTCTAGGAACATATTGTTCATGTTTTAAAATCATGTGTTAGGATCTGAAGGAACAAGTGTGGCATCTCACCGAGGGCGAAGAAACCTGTAGGGTCCTCGCACTTTGGGCATTGCAAATGAAACATACTAGATTCAGTAGGAAGAAAAATGCATCAACGACAACGACTGCCATCTTAGGATTACCCGCGACCAAGGGACTTGGATTTATTAGGAATGGATGAAGAATTTGTACGTGATTCTCCATGAGAAAACCCTATGCAATCACCGAGAGGGGGTTTTCTCTGAACAAGCGGACAAGGGAGAAGGGTATTCATGCCTAGTGAGAGAGGGGTTTTTCTCTGAACAAGAAGACGAGGGAGGAGGGGATTCAGGCCCAATGAAATATTGCTACTTCGTCCGTCCAGCTTACTGCTAAAGCTGGAAAGGTGTCTTTTTTGTGATTCGACGGCTCATTGGGAATTACTGCGGTGCTACGACCGGGGTGAGTCTACCATGCAGTTGTGCACTCTAATTTGGTGCGTGGCACGTGGACCCCATTGCCGGATACCCCACATATCAGCGAAAGGAAGTAGAAAGGCAGGAGTAACTAGTTAGACATAAATATATTTTGGACAGAGAGATACTCCCTCTATAAAGAAATATAAACATCTTTTATATCACAACTTTATACATAAGAAAATTCAAGGGGAATATATATATCATAATATGGGGGTTCAGCTGAGAATATAATACTCAGACAGGCTCACGGTTCTGGACTTTGGTCCACAAGCCGGTAGGCCTGCATGTTTGGCAGCCCATGTGTTCTACCTCGGCGCATTTCGTATTGCAAGCGATCGGTACGGTGCAGGTTTTAGATGATGTCGCAAGGCGAATACAGAAAATTGAATAAAGCATGACAGCTGTTAGAATGAAATCGAACGACAGTTCCTAGCCAGCAATGAGAGTTGCAATTCTATCAACGATATCCTACGTGATAAATCTCTCGTAGGACACTTGTTTCACCATGTAGTACTACTTATACACATAGGACACTTGTTTCACCATGCCATATTATTACATCAAAATCTCTCGTAGGATAGATCAGTTCGGCAGTTGCGTGCTGCTACTAAATAATTCCAAAGTTGATTTGGACCAGCTCTCCTTGCCGAGAAAGTTCGATTTTGACATCATCCCCTACCGCAAGACTTGATTTAGATTTGAACGTTGACCATCCTTTAGCATCAATCATCATGCGAACATCCTCTGTAGTTACGGTATCTTGAGTAGGTTCATTCACACCAAGGCTGCGCATGGTAAGAGAAACTTGGCCACGGTCGCCCGGATTGTTGAACGACTCCCTCGTTTCTCTAGGAATTCTCTGTTTGCAAACAAGAAGACATACACAAACAGTTAGATCAACACAGTGAATCATGTGAAACAACACGGAAAGAAAAAATAACGAAGCACTTGGGTGGCTAATGCTTACCAAGAAGGTGGAGATGTCGGCTTTTGTAAGGACTTTGTTATATGCATTGCGAACTACAACCTAGTCTGTTCCTGGTGCAACTGTTGGTTCCATTGCCGCTGCACGGGCTGGAGCAGATGCAAGTGCAAGTTCAAGTGTTGGTGCAGGTGCCGGAGCTATTGCTGGTGCGCATGCCACTGCAACTGCCGGAGGTGGTGCTCCTAGTGGAGCAGGTGCCGGTGTTGATGCCCGATCGTCTGGTAGATCAGCCAGACCCACTGACGCGGTCGGTGCCCAATAGTCAGGTGGATCAGATTGAGCTGTTGTCGCTGTCAATGCTAGAACAAGTGCCGTCGGAGAAGGTGCCAGTGTGCGAGACAATAGCGATTGTCTCTAGTCTGCTATGATCAGCTTTCTAACTTGATTAGGCTCCATGACCTTGATCTAGTCTTTTACTTCATTTCTTTTAAACGCGAGAAGGAGTAATTGTGGCATGTTCATTAAACCAAATTGTAGTTCATCATAGGGCTTCAGATTGTACTCAGACAACAGACTGATCCAATTGTGTCCAGTAATATAAGTGATGGACAGTGCCTTCATTACTGACACGGCATAAGAAGTGAAACCTGCAAAAATAACCATCATACAGCAAACCAAACGGTTTATTCTATCACGAATGTCACATGGAAAAACATGCATCGTAAAATTACAGCAAAAGTAAGAAAACATGACAGTAAATCAATAAGATTTAGACAGTACCAGGAAATCAGTATGTTCAAGTTGTAAACAGAAGATTGATCGTCCAATTACGCGTGGCATGCAGGGCCCCCACTTACTCCCACAAGCAGGACAGTCTAAAGGTCCTGACAAATTGTATGGACCGAACATCTATGGGACTGGAAATCCTGGTGGGTACGATAAACCCTGCAATTCATACAGATATTGGAGTGTAACCATAACTGATAAACGGTCCTCACAAAAAGGATGATCTAGATATTTGAAAATATACAGACTGAGTTGAGTTGACAGACATTAACATAGACTGTTCTCAGGACTCACCAGACAACAAAAGCGGCAGTATTAAGCAATACAGGATTCACACACACATATCAAGTACTGAACAATAGTACTTACTAAAGACAAGCAAAGTTGCACTAATTAAACTATGGAGACTATTTCTTACCACCGACCTACGGGATGTGCCCTGCATAACTGACTAGGCCATGGACTTCGTGAGAGATGTCTACCAGCACCATCACCATCTCGTCAACCTTGGAGAACCTAACAGAGTGGTCTTTCCACTCATAAACATGACGATGAAGACAGTCTGCATCAGATTTGTTGGGAAGCTTTACAAGAACCACACCCTTCGTAATCGAAGGAACAACCAGGAAATTGTTGTGGTAAAGCACACCCTCGAGAACAAGCCTGACAACAATGCTACCAGAAAACACTAGTTCAGGACACGTGGCAACAAGGACACAGCAGCTGGATAGTTTAACAGTAGAACTCATCCTCGGGTCTTCCAGTTCACATGGCATGATGTTGAGAACTTCATCTCCACCGCAGACCTGGTTCTAATTCAAACAGAAACCAAATATTTTATTACTATCTCCGTTCAGAAATATAAGATGATTTTCGATATTTTACTCCATATAAGACTACATATATGCACAGAAATGAGTGAACAAAGACACTAGAACATGTTTCCAAACGCATGAGAGCAGAGGGATTACTTGCAATATCCATAACACAAGTTACTAAGGCTAATATACTCTCTTCAAAGTAGCATTGATGTTCATAAAGTAGTTGAAAGTAATCTATAAGAAATCAGTGTCGACCTCTCGCATGTTTTGGTCAAAAGAGGAATTTAGAACCGTCATTTGTCACACAAAAATTCCATGCAAGATCACCCAGAAAGTTGTACTACTAGTACTAGTACTGCATGTTAGATGAAAAAACACGATCAAGATCGAGAAAAAGATCATCAAGAAAAGACATTACCTGAACTTGCTTAAGGAGGGACCCTGGAGAGATCGAGGGGGGCTTGGACAGGGCGATGACCTTGAACTTGTCTATGATAGTCTCGACGAGGTGCTTGTGCTTCTTCGTACCCTGAGCCTCGACGGTTTTGGCCAGAGCCATAGACATCACTTCGGCCGGTGCTCTAGGGTCCACCAAGAAACTGTCAAATAGAAATAAAAGAAAAGAAACCATAATCACAAACCCAGAAGAAGAATAGAGAGGGAGCTATAGGATCAGTTTTGGGGTTGCAAGATCGGGCCTTAGCCAGAATCAACACCATTGATGTGCTCACCATTCCTTCTTTGGGAGAAAAGAACAATGGCAGAAGCAAGTCGGGGTTTTCTTGAGGAAATGAGGAACAAGATGAGGGAGAAGCGAGTTGGGGTTTTCTTCCATAGAGGAAGCTGAGGGAGAAGAGTGAAATGATGGTTGCTTTGTCCGTCCAACTTACTGCTAGAAAGGTGGGGGTTTTGTGATTTGACGGATCATTGGGCATTACCGCGGCGCTTCGATCGGGGTAGTCTACTGTGCAGTTGGGCACTCTAGTACGGAGTAATTTAGTGCATGGCTAGTGGACCCCCATGTTGGTTGTCCCACACATCGACGAAAATGAGTAGCAAGGTTCCCGACGACCGTCGAGGAGGATCCGCACGATAGAGCGTGTCCACTATTTCTAAAGAAAAAATGATTACAGCAAGCGTTTCCACTCTTACGACGGAGGAGTGCGAAACACGGTATCCACTTGAACTTACACAGTGCTCCTACTACTAGGCATGTGCAGTGGTTCATACGTCAGTAGTACATAATCTTCTTGCTAGTGTAGTAAGATATGACGATAGCAAATGATGTTGTGCGCATGTCAATTATATGAACGGTAATGCTTTTGACTGTCCGGTCGAGAATGAACGGTGAGATCAATGTTAATAGAACTAGGTCTATAGCGCATGGAGAGTACGGTGCCACTGTACTCCATGGAACATGAACCATATGAAGCACGAATAAGTGTTACGTAGGGTGTATGAAGGGTCCATGGGATGGGAGCAAAAGTTCCCTTCTTGACCCACTTTTGGGTGTTTGGCAGAGTGCATCAAGGGTGCATGAGTCCACACTAGTAGGTTAACACAAATACACTAGGAGCATGCATCAAGAGGGGTGCTAAGATGAGCATGCACAAAGAGGGAACAATTATATTGAGATGAGAGTGCGACCAAACACACCCACACGCTTTGTGCTATAGTTACTGATCTGCACCATCTGAGTTTGATCCAACAGTCATGTTGCGCCAAGACATGGACATGCCCATGCAGAGGACGCCTAAACACCACCGAAGTCCCTGTGCTTCTCCAGGTGCACGACTTTGGTGATGCAGGGTGCCACCAACTGCAGAGCATGCTCCCAGTCGACGGAAGCCAGCTCGTCAAAGATGGTGTCCAATGGCACAAATGGATTCCGGTGACGGAGCCCTCAGAGGATTCGCCCGGCAACGAACACGGCAGCCCGCAACCCCTCCTTGTCCAGCTCTGCCCCCACCATCATGTGGAGACGGCTCAGCTCCTCGAAGATATAGGTGAAGAAGGAGACCAGGTCAGGAAGCCGCAGCTCGTTGAAGTCGACGGGTTGGTCAAATGGGTTTAGCTTGATGCCCGGTGTCGGGGTCAAAACCGACGGATCTCGGGTAGGGGGTCCCAAACTATGCGTCTAGGCGGATGGTAACAGGAGACAAGGGACACAATGTTTTACCCAGGTTCGGGCCCTCTTGATGGAGGTAAAACCCTACGTCCTGCTTGATTGATATTGATGATGTGGGTATTACAAGAGTAGATCTACCACGAGATCAAGGAGGCTAAACCCTAGAAGCTAGCCTATGGTATGATTGTTGTTCATCCTACGGACTAAAGCCATCCGGTTTATATAGACACCAGAGAGGGCTAGGGTTACATAGAGTCGGTTCCAATGGTAGGAGATCTACATATTCGTATCGCCAAGCTTGCCTTCCACGCCAAGGAAAGTCCCATCCGGACACGGGACGAAGTCTTCAATCTTGTATCTTCATAGTCTTGGAGTCCGGCCGATGATGATAGTTCGGCTATCCGGACACCCCCTAGTCCGGGACTCCCTCAGTAGCCCCTGAACCAGGCTTCAATGACGACGAGTCCGGCATGTATGTTGTCTTTGGCGTTTGCAAGGCGGGTTCTCCTCCATGTTGCATGTGTTAGCCGAATAGTGTTCGGTTTCTTCATAAATGTCGCGCTCCTCGGCTTCCACGTCCAATAATGGCCTTCTTCCACGTGTTGCATGAATGCGAAAAGCCAGGGTATTTTTACATTTTACCCCCTAGCCGTGCGAATAAGCCGTCTATAAGAGAGGCGTGGATCCAGATCCGAATCACATCATCCTCCTCCTTCCGCAAGTATTCATCGAAACGCATCTGAAAAGAATCCATTCAAACATGGATAGTCGACGCGGCTCCTCTTCTCGCGCTCCCAGTCCTCAGCCAGGAGATTGGAGGAGATGCTCAGTCCCGCATAGCGAGTTAGTGATGCTCCAAGCAGAGGGATACCTTCCTCCAGCCTTTATGGTTCCGTTTCGAGCCGGACTGGCCACCTACAAGGGTGGGAAGCAGGCGGAGAGCGTCCCCAATCCCTCCAAAGGAGAGCGGGTATGCTTCGTCCACCACCAGATCTGAGGTGGAGAGCGCCATGAATCACAGGCGCCGTCGGACAGTTCTTCGTGACGCGTGTTTCTCCCCAGAGGCGTTGAATGCCTTTAATGCGGGAGACGCGCACCTCCGTGCTGCTCAAGATGGTTTAACCAGAGCCACGGAGCAGTATGTAAAAGACATACGGGTGAGGAATTTTAATAGTTATATATGCCAGTAGCCCCCGAGACTTAAAATAGTTAAACTAACTGATTTAAGGATCATTTGTATGCAGGATCTTATAGAGAAGAATACCCACCTGTCCCAGGAGCTTCAAGAATGCAAGGCCCAACTTGAGACCCCCTTTGGTAATTCATATTTCGAAAATAGAAATAATTGATGAAGTGCGGCGTGTGTATAGTCTGACAATAATATTTCAGAGGGTGCCGGACTAGATCCGGACAAGCAACATCTACTGCGCCAGCTGAAGGCCGGCGAGAAGGTGCTTATGAGGGTGCAGCAGGAGAGGAACAAACTCCAAGATGCCAACACCCAGATGGGCGAAGAACTAAAAGATGTTCGGGTCCAGATGTCTAACTCCGTAAAGGAGAATCGGCGGCTTCGTCGCGGCATTTATAGTAAGTGCTTGAGCAAACTCTTTTGAAAAGAAGAGTTCGGCGAGGAAGTTGATTGACAGAAATGTGTCTGTAGGTGTCCTCACGGGTCGTCCGGCGGAGGAGATGCCTAGTTCCACGGGAGACCCTCTTCCCGAGCTACTGCAACTGCACGAACGCGTTCGGCAGGCGATGAGCGGCGTCGTTCAGGCCTTATGGCCTTCCGTCTCCCTACTCGAGGGTCTTGGAGGGCTTGCTGAGAAGCTTCAAGGAGTACGGTGGCGTCTCCGTCTGTGGAAGATATCGGCCTGCCGTCAAGGCGCCAGGGAGGCTTGGGCCATGGTGAAGACGCGGTACCCGAAGGCTGATCCAAACCACATGGCCGAGGTCGGACCTGCGGGACCCGATGGCAAGGAGATCCCTGTGAGCTTGATGTACGGCCAAGTAGAGTTGGCTGCGAAATATTCCCAACAGTACTGTAAATTAGACAGCCTGTTAGATGGGATTGAAGAGGAGTACAATCAGTCAGTTTGATGATGTAATTTTAAAATGACATGTAAAATGCCTTCTAGCCGGATTGTAGATCGTTTGTCTTTGCGGACCTTTTCGCTTCAACCTCGGGACCCGACAGTCCGGAGTGTGTCCGAATACCCTTACAGTTATAAAAAAAGGAAAACCGGGGCATGCATGGAGACAAGGCGTAGGGGTCATAAGTGCTTTATCAGACAAGTGCCCAACTAGCTATGTTATATTACATGGTTAGTAAGAAACATCTTCCAGGGAGAATAGTTCTGTTAGGGGTTCCATTCCCTGGGAGGCATGCCCTAAAGTGCATGACCGGACTGCGAAAAGAGCAGAAAAAGCATCTGGGGGCAGATGAATAAATAAGTAATAAATCATCTTTCAGGTCACCGACCGAATATTCCCTTAAGAATGCTAGCCTTCGACTTCACCCAGTCTGAGGTACACATCCGGCTGACCCGGCAGTAACAATAGCAGAGGTGCTCCCTTTACCTCCTAGCCGAACAATCGGGAACGTAGGGGGTAAGCACAGGAGCCAGGCAACCCGGCTTGGCCAAAACTTAAGTCATATCGATGCATATAATGGTGAGTAAAAGGTACATGCGGAAGTATGACACATGTGTTGGGCATGATGCCCATATAAATAAGCTTCTGTTATAGAAGCCCCCAGGTATAACGAGTGCGTGTAGCACATCGAGTGAGTGCGAACAAAGTGCAGATCAGCCCTCAAGAGGCTTGTACTGAAAGAGGGAGGAAAAAGGAGGGAAAACAAAGACAGCGAAAAAATATGAAAGGTGGACGGAGGAAGAAGATGAACTCTGAGTCCGGCGCTAGGCGTAGAATCTTCGGAGACGGGCTGCGTTCCATGGGTTTGGCTCGAGTCGGTTGTTAGATGCGTTGCGTAGACGTTATGCACCGCCGGTAAGGACTTGGTCGATGATGAAGGGACCTTCCCACTTGGGCTTAAGTTTGTCCTTTTTCTTGTCCGGCAGGCGTAGAACTAGCTCGCCAACATTGTAAGTTTTGGCCTGTACTTCGCTTCTTTGATATCTTCGAGCCTGCTACTGATAGAATGCAGAACGGGATTTTGCCACATCACGCTCCTCCTCTAAGGCGTCCAAACTGTCCTGCCGATCCAGCTCGGCTTCTCTTTCTTCGTACATGCGCACGCGAGGTGAGTCATGAATTATATCGCAGGGCAAAACTGCCTCGGCGCCGTATACCATAAAAAATGGTGTGAATCCGGTAGTGCAGTTTGGCGTGGTCCGCAGCCCCCAGAGTACGGAGTCGAGCTCCTCTACCCAGTGCGTGTTAGATTCCGTGAGGGACCGCACTAATCTGGGTTTAATGCCGCTCATGATTAGACCATTTGCTCGTTCCACTTGACCGTTAATTTGAGGGTGGTAGACGGAAGCGTAGTCGAGCTTGATGCCCATGTTTTTGCACCAGAGTTTAACCTCGTCGGCCGTGAAATTTGTGCCGTTATCAGTGATGATGCTGTGGGGGACGCCAAAACGGTGTACTACCCCGGATATGAAGTCTATCACAGGTCCGAATTCTGCCGTTTTAACCGGCTTGGCCTCTATCCATTTGGTGAATTTGTCCACCATGACCAATAAGTATTTGTGCTTGTGGGTTCCCCCTTTAAGGGGTCCAACTATGTCAAGCCCTCAGACCGCGAACGGCCAAGTGATGGGTATAGTTTCGAGGGCGGTGGGTGGCATGTGGCTTTGATTAGCAAAGAGCTGGCAACCAACGCATCGTTGGACTAAGTCCTGAGCATCTTCTCGGGCTGTCGGCCAATAAAATCCTGTGCGGAAGGCCTTGCCTACAAGGGCCCGGGCTGCAGCGTGGTGCCTGCCGAGTCCGGCGTGAATTTCAGCCAGGAGATTCCGCCCTTCCTCTTCGGAGATACACCTTTGAAGGACTCCGGTTGTGCTTTTCTTATAAAGTTCTCCCTCATGGACCTTGTAGGCTTTAGATCGCCGAACTATGCAGCGGGCCTCGTTTTGGTCTTCGGGAAGTTCCTGCCTGATTAAGTAGGCTAGGAATGGTTCCGTCCACGGGGCAATTACTGCCATTATTTCGTGGGCTGAAGGTGTTATTTCATTGGTTGAGCCACCGGTTGTGTCAGAATGTTCTGTGTTGGGTTGTGCAGTTGGTTCCGGGTTGTTATTTCCGTCCTCCTCTTCCCATAATACGGATGTCTTAAAGAGCCGTTCCAGGAAGATGTTTGGAGGGACGGCGTTGCATTTTGCACCGATGCGTGCCAACACGTCTGCTGCCTGGTTATTATCCCGGGCTACATGGTGGAATTCGAGTCCTTCGAACCGGGCTGACATTTTTAGGACGGCGTTACGGTAGGCTGCCATTTTCGGATCTTTGGCATCAAAGTCTCCATTTACTTGGGATATTGCGAGGTTTGAATCCCCGCGCACCTCTAGGCGTTGAATACCCATGGAGATTGCCATCCGAGGCCATGTAGAAGGGCCTCGTATTCGGCTGGATTGTTGGAGTCCATGTACATTATTTGAAGTACATATTGGATTGTGTCTCCGGTTGGGGACGTCAAGACGACGCCAGCCCCCAAGCCAGCCAACATTTCAGAGCCATCGAAATGCATGATCCAATTGGAGTATGCGCCGTACTCTTTAGGGAGTTCGGCTTCGGTCCATTCGGCGATGCAGTCAGCCAAAACTTGCGACCTTATAGATCGCCGTGGTTTGTAGGTTATGTCAAATGGTAAGAGCTCAATGGCCCATTTTGCAATCCTGCCCATCGCATCGTGATTATTTATAATATCGTTGAGAGGTACTTCGGAGGCCACCGTTATGGAACACTCTTGAAAGTAGTGTCGCAGCTTCCGAGATGCCATGAACACCGCATACGCTATCTTTTGATAATGTGGGTACCAGGACTTGCATGGAGTTAAGACAGTGGATACGTAGTACACTGGTTTTTGAAGAGGGAATTTTTGCCCTTCTGTTTCTTGTTCGACGACGAGTACGGCGCTGACAACTTGATGTGTTGCCGCGATATATAATAACATAGGCTCGCCCAAGTTGGGCGTGGCCAGGACCAGATTTGTTGCCAATATGGCCTTAATTTCTTCGAGTCCGGCCGTGTTAGCATCCGTCCATTCAAAGTGTTCGGTGCACCGGAGGAGGCGATAGAGGGGCAGCGCCTTTTCTCCCAAGCGGGAGATGAAGCGGCTTAGAGCCGCCACGCATCCCTTCAATTTTTGTATTTGTTTGAGGTCTTTTGGGATATCCAATTGTGATAGAGCCCGGATGTTGGCTGGGTTTGCTTCAATTCCTCTACCGGATACAATGAAGCCCAAGAGCTTTGCGGCTGCTACGCCGAAAACACATTTTCCGGGTTGAGCTTAATGTCGTATGCTCGGAGGTTCCACATTTCAGATTGAAATATCTGGCTGTCCCAATTCTAGCCCTGCAAAATCTCCCTTCTCTACCGTCCCCTTCCGCACCCAGAGCGCTCAAATCCCTAATTCGCCGCCAACCCAAGCAAAGTTCGAATCGCCCCTCCTCTTGTCTCTTTCCCTACCTCTGTGCCGGACAACAATGATGAAGATGACGGTCGTGCTTCACCACCGCCCCAGAGCTACCTCATCTACGTCCTCGTCCACCGGCACTGGGTGGTCCACCGACAACATCGGTCGCCGCAACCGACGTGCCTCACAGGCACTGACTTCCACCACACCAGGTGCGTTTCACCGATGCCGTCTCCCACCTCGCCGGGGCTAATTCACCGAGCACATCGTTGCACCTCTGTCCCCCGAGGCCGTTCGGGCTTCACCAACGGTCTTGTCGTGGAATTGTCACGGCAGATGTCCTAGTGAAAGGACTTAGTCATGGAGCCATCACAACTAGGAAGCTTCAAGGGGTTAATCGGGACAAAGGACACGAGGTTTATACTGGTTCGTCCACTTACGATGAAGGTAAAAGCCTACGATCCAGTTTTGAGTGGGATTGCTTATCTCTCGATAACCAGGGAGCGAATCGCTTGACCTAGCTCTCTAGTTGATGTTACTTTCCCTGAACCGCTGCCGGGTCGTCCCTTTATATACAGAGGTCGACGCCCTGCGGATCATAGAGTCCCGGCCGGCTCATAAACAGTGTCTGGCTCAGTCTCTTAACTATTCTTGCCTTACAATACAAGTCACGCATACATGGTGGTTTATCACTACGGGCCTTAAGTCGCCTCTGGGCCTTGGGCCCTTAACTAAGCCGCCATCTACATCCTAGTTCTTGGGTTGTAAGAGTATTTGCAAGTATAACCCGGCCCCTCCTGGGCGGGTCATACCAATAGTTATATCCCCAACATTAGGCCCCAGATTGATTTGAGCTAGTTCATGTCAATCTTCGGCACTTGAGGAAAAATCTTCTGCCTTTATGAAAATTTTGTAGCCCGCCATGACGTCATCTTTGGAATTTGTGGTAACCCACCATGACGTCACTTGTCATAAAAGCATGTTTTATCCAATGCATCCCAATGGATCTTTGTCTTGATGACCATCTTGAAGATCGAGGCGTCCTTGTAGTTGGATAACTCATATTTTCGGCCTCCTCGTTTTTCACACTCTTTTAATGGCCTTTCCTTATAAATAGACCCGATTGGGTCTTCCTCATTCTTCCGTTCGTGTCTTCTTCCTCTCGCCCCCATCTACCACTGGAGCTCCGCCGCCACCGTCGTAGCACATCTCGTCTCTGTCGACTTTGGCCGCTGCATCAACCTGATCTTGACCAAAAAACAGCGACGCCCTTCCGCAGTGAATCTCTTGCAGTAAGTTTTCCCCTTTCTGTGCCATAGATCCATTCTAGGGCTAGCGTGTTCTTCTGTACTGCGCGAAGTTCATCCGAGTTTTTGTGTTCCATCTACTATGGCTTCTTTTGATCCAAAAATACCACAGATCTTATGCGGCACGTGTTCCGCGTCCATTGTGGGTACCAGTAGATCTCCTTTCCATGTAAGAAAATCCCCATTATAGCGCATGAACTCCTCTGAGCCCTGTTTTAGGTCTAGAAAATTTTCTTTTCCGAACATTTGTTTGATCCAAAATAACAGCTATAAACTGTGAAACCTGTTTGTACAATACTTAGGCAAAAATCTGCACTTGTTAGATTTATCTAGCCATGGCGACTCTGATTGCCGGCTTTAAGGAGGCAATGCTCAATTAATAACTTGAACCACCCTTGGCGGTTTAAATAGTCTTGATGCCTTATAGAGCCTTTGGCGGCTTAACTAACCAGGACATAATTATCCTTATACCATTAGGCCCCTTCGTAAGCCGCCATTTTGAATATGCATAGTAATATTTTTGTCCTGTCCGGCTTAAATTTGAACCGGCACTTTTACTTTGTCTTAGGCTTTCAATCAGAATGGCACCAAAGGCACCTACCTCCTGCAACTGGGTTAAATCCGTTGTCACTGACAGCACCTTGGATGACTTTGTGAAGACCGGCTATCTGCCGAAAAAAGAAGTCATGCCTTATCATGCTCCTGACCCGGAGGAAGAATTTTCTCAACCCAAAGACGGAGAGGTTGTTGTTTTCACAGATCATATGAACCGGGGTTTCACTCCTCCTGGCTCAAAATTCTTCAGAGACGTACTGAATTTCTTCGATCTTCACCCACAAGACAGCGGACCCAATTCCATGTCTAATATCTGCAACCTCCAAGTATTCAGCGAAGTATACCTTGGAGAAGAACCCAATCTCCTGCTTTTCAGAGAACTGTTCTATTTGAACCGCTAGAATGAATGTGCTAGCGGCCAGAGCTTAGAGCTTGGCGGTGTCTCAATCCAGCGCCGTAGGGATGTGATCTTTCCTTACGCTAACCCGCCGAGCCACCCCAAAGATTGGAATATGACATGGTTTTATTGCAAAGACACCTCTCCGGCTGGTGAAAATCCTCTGCCCGGCTTTCGTGTTGTTCGTCTTGGCCCCAACCATCATCTGCTTGACAAGATTACAGCCGCCGAACGTAAATCACTTGCCCCCCACTTTGGCCAAGATCAAGGCTCTTCTGGGGAATAGGTTGACAGGCATCAACCTGGTCCGGGTTTGGCTCGCCTGGCGTGTTATTTCGTTGAGTCGCCGCCCCGGCTTGATGTGCGATTACACCGGCGAAGAATGATCCTCTGCGTCACAGCCCGGATGACTTGCCTGAAGATGTTATTGACGATATGACCAAGTTTCTTCTAAACGAAAGCCTGGCGGACTGTGGCAAGGTGGGCTTAGCCCCCTTCTACAAAGCTAACCCGGCTCCAAAGGTAAACCGCCCATGTGAAATGACTACTTTAATTTTTCAATGTTTCACCTATACTCAAGCATATGCTAATCTTTGCAGGCGGGTGATAAATTCTGGGAGGTCAAAGATGACCATGAAGCTGCCTAGAAAGCTAGGAAAGAAAAGAAAGCCGCCAGGAAAGAGGCTGCCAAAAGGAAGGGCAAGGAGGCCACCGCCTCTGACTTGCTTTGGCTAGCAGACTCTTCTGAGTCAGTAGGTAGCCCTTGACTCCCTTGGCTTATTTTTTAACCATCTTATTGACAGCAGGAGGACACAGGAGCAAGCCGTAACAAGGCTGACGAGGTAACTATCCTTTCCTCCGACTCTGAGCCTTTGCCAAGACGGAAAATCCGCAGAGTGACTTGGAAAGTAAGTTTTCTCATCCTTTAGCTCATCACGATCCTCAATTTCTTTTGAAGCGGCAAATCCATGAGAACCGGAGGTAGACCCGGACTAGCAACGATGCGGAGCTCTCCTCCGGCTTACCAAACACCCTAAGGAAGCGCCGGAATGAGGTCACTTCTGTTTTAAATATCTTTTATCCCTTGGCAGGTCTCATTCATCAACCGCTCAATTCTTCTGACTCGGATTACCAGGACACTTCCCCTTCCTCCGGCGACTCACTGCAATCCAACCTGCCGGCTTTCAAGACTGCACCAGGGTATGATAATCTGCTTATCTTGTATATACTTTAATCCCTTGCATCTGTATTAACCTTTATTTTGATGCAGCGGATAAGCCAAGCCCAGCAAACGGGTTAGGAAAAACAAACCAGCTGAAGACACAGTCATAGCTGAGCCGGTTCTTGAAACAGTTGTGCCGGATTCGACCACTCATGAGCTGCCATCTGAGCCAACTCAAGACTTACCAACTCCCGCTACTGACATGCCGACTGAACGAGCCGCCGATGAATCAAAAAATTCAGAAGCTCCTATCTCGGTCAGGACTGATGACCCTCAAAATACTGATGTTGAGATCACCAGAACCGGCTTTATGTAGCCGGGAAGGCCGACTGTATTGGCCAACTGCCCCGCCAAGGAAGAACTTCTGGACCATCGCCGGGTCAAGCGGGATGTTGCAAACTATGCTCATATGAGTATTGGAGACATCTTTTCTAGTTACATGAGCCAAGTGCACAGCAGCCGGAACCTCGAGATTGATATGGTGAAGCAGATGCACCAAAAATTCAAGGTATAACCCGTTCTCTCTTATTCATTAATCTTTACTATGCTAGCACCCAAGTCTACTGCTTATGATGTTTAAACTGTAGACTTAGAAACAAACACAATGATATTAGTAACATAGATGAATAAAACATATAGGAAGTCCAGCTTACTCTGTAGTCCCCAAGGGGCGGCTTAACCAACATGGTTGTGCTGGTCCTTAATATATAAAAAATACTTACAGATCTTTTGAACAGCAATATGCATTAACCCCCAAGTGCCAAGTATTATTGCTTGCAAAATGCTTGGGACTTACTCTTATGAATCGCCGTCTTATGAACCGCCACTGAAAATAAAATTCTTTGATAACATTAGCCCCCAAGTGCCAAGTGTTGTTGTTGGCAAAAGACTTGGGACTTTAATATTACATAAAAATTGGCTTGGTTTTAACCCTGTATTTGTATAGGCAACCATGAGCCAACTCGAATTCGAGGTGACTGATCTGAAGAGCCGCCTTGAAGCCCAAGAGACGAAAATCCAAAAGGCGGACACCAAGTTCAAATTCAGCGTTTCTGAACAAGAAAAACTGAAGAAAGAATGTGAAGCTGAAAAGAAAGCCTGGGCTGATGAAAAGTCTGCATTGATTAACCGAGCTGAAAAGGCCGAGGCGGATCTGGAAGAAGCCACCAGTGAATTAACCAGTTTAAAGCACCATGTCTCGCAGATGGGCTCAGCGACCTTTGGTAAGTCGCCCTGTAAGTGTTTAAATACTTAAGCCTTTTTCAGTTGATCATAAAGCTGGAATTAACTCACCTGATCACGTTTATGCAGGCCCCGGAAGCTCAAATTTGAACCAAGACATGCTGATCAAACTGAAGGCAGTGTACACTTTGCTGGAGCAATTGTACACCGGGTCTCAACATGCATTAGCCACGGTGGCTCTGTCGAATGAAGTGCCAACCCTCCTGGTAGAGGTCTTGAAGAAGCTTTTCGTGCTCCCTCAACGGTTCAATGAACTGAGGCGGTCAGCTTCAAGAGCCGGAGCGGTAAACACTTTAAGCCGGGCCAAGGCTTGGTTACCAGAATTAGGCCCAGCTGACATTGCCACCGGCTATCCAAGCCTGAAGGAAGATGGCACTCCTTTTGAAGAGGCAGACTTTACCGCCTACGTCAAAGAGATATGCCATGTGGCTACTCTGATAGCAAATGAAGTGGATCTTACCAAGTACTAGGCGGGTTATGATGAAGAGAACCGGAGAATTCCAACGCCTCACTATGAAGTGACCAGTCTGATTCCCCCACTCTGTAAGCACACCTTCGCCCCTGAAGTTGACCCGGCCGGCCTAGTTGATGCTGAAGCTGAATTTGAAGCTTTGAACAACATTGACTGGTCATCGTCAACCTTCCAGGAAAGGGAGCAGGGCGAAGACATGGAGAAGGCTAACCCAGACGCTTCAGGCCAATCATGAAGGCTAACCTGCCGTGGCGGCTCATACCTGGGATGTACTGAAAAAACAATGTGAATCATTTGGACTCAGGGAGTCCTGTAATAGAATAGAAATAACTTTATTTTGGCCGTGCCCTTGTGCATGTTTTAATGCTTAATGTCATTAAGCTGTCGTGTTATATCCACCCATGTTACTTTTCATCTGCTTACTATATGCTTGATCGGACCTTTTTTAACTGTCCTACATATGAAAACACATTACAAGATCCCTTGGCAGCTTACCGCCGGGCGGGTAAAAAGAACTTAAAAAGAATCATAGATGAACTTGCTAAAAAAACACAACTATGATCTTACACATGTGACTTCTTAACTTGGCGCCGCCGGCTCATATGACCCGGTCGGTAAAGGTGATAACCCAGTCTTTGGACACCCAAAATTGCACAGGTATAATCATGCTCATATATCGGCGACTCATCAGTAAATATTAAGCCGGGTTAAAAATAAGCATACTTATACTTGTAAACCTCAGTAAAGTCTCAAGTCAAATAAAGGGTGTTTCCAAAGAAAACTTAAACCAAAATATAATAAAAACTTCAAGGCTGCTGATTCGAATACGATCAGTAAACCATTCCAAAGGGGTTAAGCTAGGATTCGAATACGATCATGTAGCCCCCAGTGGCTTTGGCGTTGCACCGATCAAGAGGGTACCGACAGATGTGTTCTCTTTGGTTCGAATACGACCTATGTTTGAACAGGAAGCCCCCTAATGACCTTGAGAGTTTTTTAATGACTCTGATTCGAATATGATCAAAGTCGGTTCCCAAAAGGGGTTTAGCTATGATTCGAATACGATCAAGAACCCCCTAGTGAGCTCGGCAGTGTGCCAATCAAAAGGGAACCGACAGCTATGTTCTCTTTGGTTCGAATATGATCTATGTTTGAACAGGGAGCCCCCTAGTGATCATAATTTTTAATGGCTAGATTCGAATACGATCGTAAGCCGGATCAAGCGTGTTTTGCCGGATCAAATGTGATCAGCCCCCAAGTGATCATGTGAGATAATAATGATAATAACAATGACAATTTACCTTTGAGGAAGGAAAAAGGACAGAGGTCCTGCTTTAATATTTATCATAATATATACATTGTCAAAATATGTACATCAGGAGAGCCTATGGCTCAAGTGTAATAGGGTCGAAGATGAGCGATATTCCACGGCCGGCGGGTCTCCTCCTACGACTTACGTGAGTCTTTGCCCTCTCGAACATCGATAAGGTAATATGACCCGTTGTTCAAGTTCTTGCTAACCACAAAGGGCCCTTCCCAAGGTGGGGATAGCTTGTGCGCATCAGTTTCATCCTGGATGAGCCGGAGCACCAAATCACCTTCGTGAAAGGCTCTGGACTTAACCCGCATGATATCGGCGCAAGTCCTATTGGTAAATCGCCGAACGAGCTGCTGCCAAGTCCCGCTGTTCATGTAACAGGTCAAGAGCATCCTGACGCGCCTGTTCATTGTCCGCTTCAACATAAGCCGCCACGCGAGGCGAGTCATGATGGATGTCGCTAGGGAGAACCGCCTCAGCTCCTTAGACCATGAAGAAAGGATTATAACCCGTAGATCTGTTGGGAGTAGTGTTAATGCTCCATAACACAGAGGGTAACTCCTCAACCCAGCAACCCGACGTTTGCTGCAAAGGGACCAAAAGCCGGGGCTTGATGCCTTTCAAGATCTCCTGATTGGCTCTCTCGGCTTGACCGTTGGATTGGGGGTGAGCCACTGATGAAACATCAAGCCGAATATGCTCACGTTGACAAAATCCTTCCGTGTCGCCTTTAGACAGATTAGTGCCATTGTCAGTTATAATGCTGTGTGGAAAGCCGAAGCGAAATATCACCTTCTTCATGAATTGAACCGCCGTAGCTGCATCACACTTACAGACTGGCTCTGCCTCAACCCACTTTGTAAATTTATCAACCTCCACCAAGAGGTGGGTCTTTTTATCTTTGGACCTTTTAAAAGGCCCAACCATGTCAAGCCCCCAGACTACAAATGGCCATGTAATTGGAATCATCCTCAATTCTTGAGCCAGCACATGAGCCCGTCTTGAGAACTTCTAACAACCATCACATTTACTGACCAAGTCCTCTGCATCAGCATGAGCCGTCAGCCAATAGAATCCATGACGGAAAGCCTTAGCCACAAGGGATTTTGACCCGGCGTGATGACCACAATCCCCTTCATGAATCTCACGAAGAATTTCTTGGCCTTCTTCAGGAGAGACGCAACGCTGAAACGCCCATGTAACACTGCGATGATGCAACTCGCCACTGACAATCATCATAGGTTTAGACCGCCGGGTTATTTGCCTGGCCAAGGTTTCATCCTCTGGCAACTCGCCCCAGGTCATGTAAGACAGATATGTCACCATCCTATCTGGAATGACATGAAGAGCCCCTACCAATTGTGCTTCCGGGTCAGGAACAGCCAAGTCCTCTGTGGGTAACCTGACAGAAGGGTTATGCAGAATATCCAAGAAAGTATTAGGCGGCACCGGCTTACGCTGAGATCCCAGCCGGTTTAAAGCATCAGTCGCCTCGTTCTTCCTGCGGTCAATGTGCTCCACCTGATAACCCTTGAACTGTCCAGCAATTGCGTCAACTTCACGGTGATAAGCCGCCATGAGAGGATCCTTAGAATCCCACTTGCTTGATACCTGCCGAGCCACCAGATCTGAGTCGCCAAAGCACCTTACCCGGCTTAAGCTCATCTCCTTAGCCATCAGAAGACCATGGAGTAAGGCTTCATACTCAGCTGCATTGTTAGTATAGGGAAACATCAATCGTAGCACATAAAAAAATTTGTCACCTCGAGGGGAAGCCAAAACAACTCCAGCCCCCGAGCCCTCCAATTGCCTGGACCCGTAAAAATGAATTGTCCAATACGTGTTGTCAGGCTTTTCTTCAGGCATCTACTGCTCTGTCCAATCGTTGCTGAAATCCATCAGTGCTTGAGATTTAATAGTTGTGCGTGGCACATACTTTAAGCCATGAGGCCCAAGCTCAATGGCCCACTTGGCAACTCGTCCTATGGCCTCTCTATTTTGAATGATATCCCCCAAAGGAGCAGAACTAACCACAGTGATGGGGTGGCCCAAGAAGTATTGCTTAAGCTTTCGGCTTGCCATGAACACCCCATAAACGAGCTTCTGCCAATGCGGATACCGTTGCTTGGACTCAATAAGCACCTCACTGATGTAGTAAACCGGCCGTTGAATCGAGTGTTCCTTGCCAGCTAATAACCCACAAGTGTAGGGGATCGCAACAGCTTTCGAGGGTAGAGTATTCAACCCAAATTTATCGATTCGACACAAGGGAAGCCAAAGAATATTCTTAAGTATTAGCAGTTGACTTGTCAATTCAACCACACCTGGATAACTTAGTATCTGAAGCAAAGTATTTAGTAGCAAAGTACTATAATAGCAATGGTAACAGTAGCAAAAGTAAAGATAGCAGTTTTGTAGTAGTTGTAATAGTAATAACGGAAAAGTAAATAAGCGAAGCACAATATGTGAAAAGCTCGTAGGCATTGGATCAGTGATGGATAATTATGTCGGATGCGATTCCTCATGTAATAGCTATAACATAGGGTGACACAGAACTAGCTCCAGTTCATCAATGTAATGTAGGCATGTATTCCGAATATAGTCATACGTGCTCATGGAAAAGAACTTGCATGACATCTTTTGTCCTACCCTCCCGTGGCAGCGGTGTCCTAGCGGAAATTAAAGGATATTAAGGCCTCCTTTTAATAGAGTACTAGACCAAAGCATTCACACATAGTGAATACATGAACTCCTCAAACTACGGTCATTACCGAGAAGTATCCCGATTATTGTCACTTCGGGGTTGTCGGATCATAACACATAATAGGTGATTATAGACTTGCAAGATAGGATCAAGAACTCACATATATTCATGAAAAAATAATAGGTTCAGATCTGAAATCATGGCACTCGGGCCCTAGTGACAAGCATTAAGCATAGCAAAGTCATAGCAACATAATTCTCAGAACATAGTGGATAATAGGGATCAAACCCTAACAAAACTAACTTGATTACATGGTAAATCTCATCCAACCCATCACCGTCCAGCAAGCTACAATGGAATTACTCACGCACGGCGGCGAGCATCATGAAATTGGTGATGGAGGATGGTTGATGATGACAAGTGAGGGAGTCCTGGATTAGGGGGTATTCGGACAGTCGTACAGTGTACAACATCCGGACTATTGAAGCGTGAAGATACAAGACTCAAGACTTCGGCCC
The DNA here is from genome assembly GCF_002162155.2 of Triticum dicoccoides. Taxonomy (NCBI): domain Eukaryota; kingdom Viridiplantae; phylum Streptophyta; class Magnoliopsida; order Poales; family Poaceae; genus Triticum; species Triticum dicoccoides. The sequence goes on along the minus strand of NC_041385.1, from coordinate 685,082,412 downwards.
GTGTCCGGATGGGACTCTCTTTTGCGTGGAAGGCAAGCTTGGCGATCCGGATATTATATTTCCTTCCTTGTAATCGGCTCCATGTAAACCCTAGCCCTCTCCGGTGTCTATATAAACCGGAGAGGTTGGTCCTTAGAAGGCTGATCACAATTACAATCATACCTTCATAGGCTAGCTCTTAGGGTTTAGCCTCTACGATCTTGTGGTAGATCTACTCTTGTACTACCCATATCATCAATATTAATCAAGCAGGAAGTAGGGTTTTACCTCCATCGAGAGGGCCCGAACCTGGGTAAACATCTGTGTCCCTTGCTTCCTATTATCATCAGCCTTGACGCACAGATCGGGACCCCCTACCCGAGATCCACCGGTCTTGACACTGACATTGGTGCTTTCATTGAGAGTTCCTCTGTGACGTCGCCACGAGGCTTTATGGCTCCTTCAATCATCATCAACAATGTTGTCCAGGGTGAGGCTTTCCTCCCCGGACAGATCTTCGTGTTCGGCGGCTTCACACTATGGACCGATCCGCTTGGTCATCTGGAGCAGATCGTGTCAGGAGCGCCGGATAGTTATGATGAGCATGGCCTGGACCTGTCGTCAGAAGATGCTAGGATATTACCCCGGCAGAAGCCTCGGATCTAAATCTGGGGCAGGCTGCGTTGCCTAAGGACGGAGGGCTGGACCCTGTCCCACAGGCCATACCCTCGTTGGCGATGGAGCCGAACACAGGTCTCACCTCTGGGGGAACCTGTGACTCCGGACCCTCGGATTCATATCTGGATGTAGGTTCCAGTCTGCGCGTCCCCGAGCCTGCTGATCCTGGTTGGGCTCCGGTGATGGAGTTCACCGCGGCGGACATCTTTCAGCATTCGCCCTTTGGCGACATACTAAACTCATTTAAAATTCTCTCTTTGACAGAGAATTCCGGGCCGAACTATCTCCGGCTCGAGTGGGAAGCAGGCGACGAAGAAATTCGTTACCCACCCACCACCCACTTGATAGCCACGGTTGATGATTTAACCGACATGCTGGACTTTGACTCCGAAGGCATCGACGGTATGGACGACGATGCAGGAGAAGACTCAGAATCTATGGGGTACCGGATTCCCGCCTCGTCACACGACATATACATGGTGGATACGCCCAAGGAAGGCGACGGTGACAATCCGGAAGATAACACCCCTGGGCAAAAACCAAAGCGACGGCGCAGACGCCGTCCCAAATCCGGCAACAGTAACAATATCAGCAAGAGCGCCAGAAGAATGGATACTCCGGTCAACCCTGAAGGCAATAACGACCAAACGGAACCAACGATGGAGCAAGACGAACCAGGTCACGCCGAGCATAGTTCAGAGCAGACGCCCGAAGACAACGATCTAGAGGGACGTGTTCATCAAACCGGCCCAGGACAAGAAGACAGCCCGGATGATGACGCATTCATCATTCCGGAAGAACTCGTGGAACGAGAGAACCTACACAGGAAGCTTATGGCCACATCGAGAAGTCTGAAGAGGCAGAAGCAACAGCTTAAAGCCGCACAGGAAACGCTCAATCGCAGATGGAATAAATTGCTAGACACTAATGAAAGATATGGCGACGATCGCCACACAAAGAGCTACCGAAAACGTAAGCTACTGCCAGAATTCGACGACGAGGCCATCCCACCAAAAAGTAACACGACCAGGAGACCAGAAGTACCACTTCATAACCGCAATAAATCAACTACCGAAGATGCCCACGATCTACGTGAGCACCTGGATAAGAAAGCTGGCGCAGCTAGGTCCATCTACGGATCTAAAGGACACCCCCCGGCGGGGGACTGTGTTTGTCAAAACAATTATGACAACCAGACACCAGCTCGGAATAAACACCGAACACAACAACATCCGATGGCATGCCACAACGCGTCCAGATATAGAGGAGCTTCTCACCCCCTGTGCTTCACTGATGAAGTACTGGACCACGAATTCCCGCAGGGCTTTAAACCTGTGAATATAGAGGCATACGACAGAACTACAGACCCAGGGGTCTGGATCGAGGACTTTATCCTGCACATACACATGGCTCGTGGGGATGACCTCCACGCCATCAAATACCTTCCCCTCAAACTGAAGGGACCAGCTCGGCACTGGCTGAAAAGCCTCCCCGAAAATTCAATTGGGAGCTGGGAGGAACTAGAGGACGCTTTCAGGGCCAATTTCCAAGGGACTTATGTCCAGCCTTCGGATGCTGACGATTTAAGTCACATAATCAAACAACCCGAAGAGTCCGCCTGCAAGCTTTGGAACAGATTCCTCACTAAGAAGAATCAAATTGTTGATTGTCCAGATGCCGAAGCCCTAGCGGCATTCAAACATAGCATCCGTGACGAGTGGCTCGCCAGACACCTCGACCAAGAAAAGCCTAGGACAATGGCAGCCCTAACAAGCCTTATGACCTGCTTTTGCATGGGTGAAGATAGCTGGCTAGCCCGTAAAGGCACCAGCAACCCCAGCACATCCGAAATAAGGGATGGCAACGGGAAGCCACGGCGTAATAAAACAAACGCCAAAACAAGAAAGAGAGCCCGGACAACACAATGGTTAATGTCGGATTCAGGGGCTCTCGACCTAACTAGCAAAATAAGCAATCTAAAGGCAGTAAAGAAGGACCGTCCAGTCTGAACAGAGTCCTGGACAGACCATGCCAAATTCATTGCACCCCCGACAAACCTGCGAACCACACGCACATAGAGTGTTGGGTTTTCAAGTAGGCCGGCAAACTAAACGCCGAACACAAGGAAAGGGAAACACCAAGTGAAGACGAGGATGAACCTCGCCAGCGAAACACTGTGGGACAGAAAAAATTCCTGCCAGATGTTAAAACAGTGAACATGATCCACACGACTCGCACATCCTTGGGAAGGCACGAACGCGCCCATAAAGACGTGCGCGATATAGAGCCCATCGTACCCACACCTAACTACTGGATGTCTTGTTCGATCACTTTCGATCGCCTGGACAGCCGAACTAGTATTCGGCGCTAAGGATCAAACACCTTGGTGCTTGACCCAATAATCGACGGATACCATCTCACTCATGTCCTCATGGACGGCGGCAGCAGTCTGAATTTAATATATGAGGATATTGTCCGCAGGATGGGGATAGACTCATCCAGAATCAACAAGATTAAGACCACCTTTGAAGGGGTGATACCAGGCGTTGAAGCCTACAGCACTGGCTCCGTCATACTGGAGGTAACATTCGGCTCTCCGGGCAACTCCAGAAGCGAAGAACTAGTCTTCATCATCGCACCCTTCCAAAGTAGCTATCAAGCATTGCTTGGAAGAACGGCCTTCGCCCGCTTCGACGCATTGCCGCACTATGGCTACCTTACACGTAAGATGCCCGATCCATGTGGCGTCATCAACGTTAGCGGAATAACAGAGCGCTCTTTGCGTGCAGAGGAATACGCGATGGCCCTAGCGACCGGACTATAAGCGGCCTCTAACAAAAATATGACGGGTCGTTAAGACCACGGACATGGTTAAACGAGTCCGGCAGCCCATATCAAACCAGGGCACTGTATATGTAATCCTATAGTGGACACCAGGGGCAACTAATAAAGCCCCGTACTTGGCTCAACCTTATTGGCAGGCCAGCATCTTACATTTTTTTACTATCCATCACATACTTACGTTGCACTCTCCTATGAGTTTCCCTTTTTCGCGATACCCTTCCAGGATGTGGCACAACGGAGACAAAGGCGCAGACATGCAGCAGGGCGCCGTTCAACAGGTTTCTTTTTAGATTAAGCCCCTGTGTAAACCTTTTCTATTGCCTCTTGTTATTTAACCATCCCATGGGTTCCATAACCACAGAGGATACTGCCGTTTTTGGCATTTTTCCACAACAGATTAATGCACGTACCTGGAAACACAGGGTTTATAATGAATGGGCATTCTTGAGCCTGTCATCTATTATAAAGTCCGAATACCTTTGGGAGTGTTCGGCGTCACGAGTTTGGACTTATATGCATGAGCTCCGAATCATGTCTTTGGTCAAATGTTGGGTTTGCCCAGCTCCTGGGTTTGCCGCCTTACGTTTCGTTGTAATCGGCTAAGGTGGCCAAAGGAGAACTACTGCGATTGTGCCCTGGTTATTCCGGATGAGCACCTCAGTAGAGAAAGCCGAAAACTGATTGTCATGATACAGCGAGAGACTGGTCAACCACTCGACGACACACAGGAATCTCTAGGATTCCTCCGCATTAACGAAGGGCCATTTCCCGGCCAGGTACATACGCGCCCGTATTTGGATGCACGCGAAGGTACCAGCGGCTACATAGCAGCCCCAACGTTAGAATCCCGCGGCTAAGCGAAAGTGGTACAGCTATATAGTCCGGTTGCCTAGTTCGACGTGCGATCACCTCCTTGTCGGACCAAGACGTTGGATAAAGAGTGATTGAGCACATTTTTTCGCGAACACCCCCGCATTGTATGCGTGGGGGTTGAAGCCAACGACTGCTATCTTTCGGATTACCCACACACACACACACACACAAACACACACACACACACACACACACACACACACACATATTATAAACAGCCGCACAGGGGACACAATCATATTTTCAGACAAATATTATAAATATAACCTTCTAATCAAAATAAACATTGTTTTTACAATGATTTGAATCATCACTCAATAGGAGATTCTTCGGGCACTGCACCTCTATCAAGCGGGCACCCTCTGTGACCTGCGCCAAGTAGTGCCCGGCCGGATATTGGCCCCCACCGAATCCTGAGATGCTATCATAGTGGCATCCATATTCGTCCAATACGCTTTAACACGGGCAAGGGCCATCTGCGCACCCTCTATGCATGCTGGCCTCCTCATGGCATCGATACGAGGCACGGCCCCAAGGAACTGCTACACCAAACCAAAGTAGCTGTCCGGCTTAGGCCCCTTCGGCCAAAGATGGTCTATTACAGACCGCATTGCAAGACCGGACAGCCTGTGAAGCTCCGCTACAGCAGCCATCTTATCACTTAACGGCAGCAGGCGAGTGGGAGCATTGAACTGCGACCAGAAAAGCTTCTCCACCTCCTTCTCACCCTGATCTTTGAAGAACTCCACAGCATCAGTCGTACTCTTCGCCAGGTCCGCGTAGGCGTCCGCCGAACTCCAGCGTCCATCCAGGGGAGCGTACTTTAGATCGAAGAACTTCGTCCGCAGCAAATAGGAGCCTCCAGCCGTGATTTTACCGGCCTGTTGAAGCTCCTCCCGTGCACCTCTGAGCTTGGTCTGTATTTCCTTGGTGGCATTAAGTGCCTTGCTCAGGTCAGCCGATTTATCCTCATGCTCCTTTTTCAGGAGCTCATACCAGTCAGCGGCATTTTTTTAACTCGATAGCCATTTCGGCTATCTTTTCCTCGCTTCGGCGACGAGCAGCCTGTTCGGCTCTCAATTCCTCGGCCGCCTTTAGGGCAGCCGCATTGCTCACTCGAGCCTATTCCTTGGCTAGAGCAAGTTCCGCCCTCAGGGCCTCCACGGCAGCAGCACCATCTGCAGTCCGAACATATTACATTACTATGTGCCACCTTAAATATTTTCCTATGCAGGAAAGACAGGACACATACCTTGTGATTTATCCATCTGCTCATTCATCAGAGTGATATCGGCATCAACCGAACCAATTTGCCTCGTCAGTTCGGCAACTTCAATGGACTGGCCAGCAGCCGTACCCACAGGTAACTGCACATATTTACAACATAAATCATTGGTTTATGACCCTCCGTTTGCTGCCTAGGGCAGTCAACCAGAGTCTCAGGGGCTACTATCTATATGGAGCACACCTACCGCGTGCCTCACAGCTAAAGAAACAGTGCATTCTTCATTATGTACCTCAAAGCCTCTGAGCAGGCTCGTGAATGCTTCATTCAAACCACTCATAGCGGATGAAATCTTCTTGAGCACCGCACTCATTAATAAGCGGTGCTCCTCCGAGAGCGCAGCTCGCACCAGTAAGCCCGTCAATACGTCCGGCCGGACATCGAACCGCGCCGGACTCTTTCCATCGCCCCTCGTTGTAGCCAAATGCTCCGGGTGTTGGGCGACTGACGGATTGACTCCCGGCTTTGGCAGATCCGGACTCCTCCGTGACGACACCTCGACGTCGCCCGCTTCATGAGTCGGAGAAGGGGGTGGGGTCTCCCTCTCCATCTTATCCGGAGGAAGGTCCCCTGAAGACGAACCCTATTGACAGGAGCTGCTGGCCGGACTGCAAAATTTGAATCCTGGTTACCGACCGAGGAGAAACACAGTACCTTCGGATCATAGATTGACTTACAGCTCGGTGGAGGGCTAGCCCATTGGAGGGCATGGTGCGGTGAGGGAGCCCGTCGAGGCAAGGCCTCCCGGGGATGTCTTTTTCCCTAATTTGGGCATCTCCGCCTCCAAATCTATGGAGGCGGCCCTCTTCTTCCCGCACGGGGAGGAAGCCTTAGCCTCTCCTCCCCGACTATCCTCCCTGGGGGAGGTAATAATTCCCCCGATTCGGATGCGTAGCGTGTGGGGTTCGGATTCTTCATCCCTCCCCTTGTCTTTCCCCGAGGGCATCCCGCTGAGTACCCGGTCAAGCATCTTGGCCATTGTGGGGACGGGCGAGCCCTCGGGAAGGAGTGCCGGACACCTAATCCTCTCTGCCTTGCTGAGCCATTCCTGGACGCGGATGATTGTCAGAACGAACAGTCGTGATAAATACAAAACAGGGTGTCCGGTATCAAGGCTACTTACTTGGGTATCTAGGCGATTATAGCTTAGGCCCGCATCCTCGATGCTGTCCAGACATACTACTTTCTGTCCAAAGAATAATTTGCACATCTCTTCGGGCTTCAAGACGAAGAAGTGCTTGACAGTCCGCGGACCCTCCGGATTGAACTCCCACATCTGGAGAGGCCGGCATTGGCATGGCAACATCCGCCGGATTAATATCACTTGCATTATGCTGACAAGGTTGATATCCCTCTCAAGAAGCTCCCGGATGCGGTTCTGTAGTACTGGTACATCACCTGCGGGCCCCCAATTCCGTCCTACGTCTGTCTAGGACGCCAACTATGACGGAGGGCCCAAGCAGAACTCAGGGACGGCTACCCACTTTGTGCCCCTTGGGGCCGTAGCGTAAAACCACCTCCACTGCCATACATTGGATACTTCTGGAAAAGAACCCTCCGGCCATGGGGCGTCAGCGTTTCTGCTTATTACGGCACCTCCTCACTCCACGTGTCGCCCCCTGATCATCTTCGGCTTCATATTAAAGGTCTTGAGCCATAAGCCGAAGTGCGGGGTGATGTGGAGAAAGGCCTCGCACACGATAATGAACGACGAGATATGGAGGATAGCGTCCGGAGCCAGATCATGAAAATCCAACCCATAATAGAACATGAGTGTAAGTGCATCTAGTGCCACCCCTAGTTGGTTTTGTAGTATTGACGACAAAGTTGGTTGAGGGACTAATGCGTTTGTGAGAATTATAGGATAACGCAGGTAGTGTCCCTCATTGATTCGGTTTACCTACCGGAGATGACCCCTAAAAATGTATGAAGACATTGACGACAATGGTGGTATGTGAAGATATTCACATTGAAGACTATGACATGAGAATACAATGAGTGAAGACTATGGAGCGCGAAGACTGTGTTGTTTCGTTGTTTCCTTTTCTTCTTTGTTGAGTCGTAGGAACCACCGTACTGTTAAGTGGGGTCCAACTGAACAAAGTCAGAATGACTGAAGTGATGCTCAACCCAAATCCTATGTCTTCGAGCGAAGATAATGAGAGAAAATCTTATCCAGAGCTGGATGAGTCAGCTTTGCTTGCAGCCCAAGTAAAGTTGTCGTGTGTGTTTGAAATCTGACCGTTGGAACACGTGTCAGTTCCTTAGTGACCCAAGGTCATTTCGGACATATCAGGTCAGGTTGCCTTGTGGCTATAAATAGCCCACCCCCTACACCATAAATTGGTGGCTGCTCAGAGTTAGTTTACGGCTTTTGTCGTTTGAGAGCAACCCACCTCGAAGCCTTTGAGAGAGAGAAATCCTTGCGAGGACAAAGCCCAAAACACCCAGAGCCAAAGAGTGTTAGGCATCACTGAAGTCTTTCTGTCTATGTGACCTGAAGACTTATTACACTTGAGGACTGTGTATCCTCCAGCCGGTTAGGCGTCGCGTTCTGAGCATCCAAGAGTCATTGTGGATCGCCGGTGAACGAAGTCTGTGAAGGTTCGGAAGTCTACCTTGAAGACTTACCAGAGTGATTGGGCGAGGATTGTGTGTCCTTAGCTCAAGGGGAATAAGGTGAAGACGCGGTCTTCTGAGTTGAATCTCAGCCTCCCTAACTAGATGTACAGTTGTCACAGCAATTGGAACTGGTCCAACAAATCATGTGTCTTCAACAAGTGACTGGTTCTATCCTCTAACCCATTTTACCTTAAGTTTGTCTTCGTGAAGTCATTGCCTGTTTGTCATACCTGTTTGACTTCATTGCTTGACTGTTATTGTTGATTGGCTTCATACTATCTTCCATCCTGATCCTTACTACCAAGCTGCTATTAGTCTTTGTACTGTCACATTATTGCATACTTGACTATGGCTTGCTTGTTGTAGTTTATCTTCCGCTGCATATCAATTAGGTCATTTCTATTGTTTGTCTTCGAAACTTCCATGTTTTGAAGACTTCGATAAAAATCGCCTATTCACCCCCCCTCTAGTCGATAACTAGCACTTGCAATTGGTATCAGAGAAAGGTACTCCCTTGTTCTGTGTGATTCGGTTTAACCACCTGGAGTGTAGCTATGTCGACTGCAGGGATAATCAAAGTCTCCGCTGCTTGTCCCGTGTTCGATGGAACTGAATATCCCTACTGGAAGAATAAGATGCGCATGCATCTTGAAGCCATTGATGTCGACCTCTGGTATGTTGTCAAGAACGGCGTTCCCAAAACTGGAGAATGTGTCACCCCTACTGATGTCAAGAAGTTCATTCAACTGGACTCCACTGCAAAGAACATCATCTGTGGTCATCTGACAAAAGGACAGTATGGCCGTGTGAGTTCTCTGGAAACGTCAAAGCTAGTCTGGGACTGGCTATCCAAGGCCAACGAAGGAGTCTCTACACAGAGAGACCAAAGGATCAGTGTTCTTCGCAACCTCTTCAACCGCTTCAAGAGAAACAACAATGGAAACGTCCAGCTCACGTTTGATCATCTCACCGACATCACAAATGAGCTTCAGGCTCTCGGCGCCACTAAGATTACCAAGCATGAAATCGTCAAGACACTACTGAGATCTCTTGACAGCTCCTTTGATACCCTTGCCCTCATGATACAAGAACGCCCTGACTTCAAGACACTCGATCCGTCTGATATACTTGAGAGGCTCAACACACATCAGTTCCAGCTTTCTGAGAAAAGAGATATCTATGGTCCCAACTATGGCCGAACTCGCGCTTTGAAGGCAAAAGTTGTTTCCTCATCTGAAGAAGAATCTGACTGCGGTTCTGATGATCCTGAAGACATTGGAAAGGAACTTGCCATGCTTGTGAAGAAGTTCCAGAAGTTCACCAAGAAGAAGGGCTTCAGAAAGTCTTCACGATCTAGCTCAAGAAATGATGAAGCTTCCACTCATGACAACAAGAAGAGAACATGTCACAAGTGCAAGAAACCTGGACACTATATCTCTGAGTGTCCATAGTGGGACAATGAGAAGAAGAAGAAGAAGAGCAAGGAATATGATTCTGATGACAAGAAGAAGAAGAAATCTTCAAAGTCTTCTTCTAAGTCCTCATCAAGGTCTTCATCACATAAGAAGAGCTCATCTGGCAAGGCTCGTGCTTTTGTTGGCAAGGAAATGGATTCATAGGAGGAGTCTGCTTCTGAGGAGGCGGAGGTGGAGTCTGAAGAAGAGTCCGACCCTGGCGTTGCAAGTCTGGCTCTAGCCACAGCCTATGTTGCCAAGTCCATCTTCAACACTGAAGACAATGACTTTCACACCAACGCTGAAGCTGATGACATGGACGATCCTGCTCCCACCTATTGCTTCATGGCACGTGGTGCCAAGGTAAAATCACGTGATGCTTACTTTCAAACATCAAGTGAAGATGACTCTGATTGTGAGTCCAAACTCAGCTACAAAACACTTGCTAAAATTGCTACTGAACAACAAAGGGCTATGGAACATACTCAAAAACTGTTAGACAAAAGCGATGACCTGTTGGACGCGGAAATGACACGTTCACAGTCCTTAGTTGAAGACATAAAAAATCTTCATGCTAAGTACCAAGAACTTGAAAGTCTTCATCAGACGCTCTCAACCACTTATGAAAAGCTCTCCTACGATTATCTTCAAAGGAAGCAAGAGCTTCAGAAATTGAAAGCGACTCATGAAGATCTTCAAAAAGAGAATGAGTCATTTCGCGCTCAACAGATCAGTTCCGCTCAGGATGGATTTGAACCACCATGTCTGAAATGCATTGAGCGTGATAACGCTACCTCTGTTGCTGAATGTTCCACTGCTGCTACTGTTGCTTTGTCTTCAACTACTGATGTGGTAGCTAACCCCTCTATTGAGGATACCACTACTATTGCTGATGAAAATGCTAGGTTGAAGACATTGCTTGAAACAGGGATGTATAAAAGTCTGAAAGGACATCAGACACTTTGCGATGTCCTCAAAAAGCATATTCTGAACCGAAACCCTAGGAAACAGGGTGTTGGGTTCGAGAGGAAAATGAATGCAGATGGTTCCTACTGGAAGCCTGAGCAGTATACCAAAGCCACATGGGTTGCTGCAAAGGAACCTTCAGTGGATCCATCCACTCTATCTGGCTTTACCTGTGCTAATCCTATTATCATTGATGAATCATTTGATGCAAACTATAAACTGTTCAAAAATCAGAATGGTGAAGTGTTTGCCAGGTATATTGGTACTAACTGCAGGAATGGACCACCTATGAAGAAGATCTGGGTTCCCAAAAGCTGTCTTGAGAATCTTCCAGTGAATGTCATCTTGACACCATCAGGGAAGAAGACAAATCCCAGACCTATGGCATCACATGGTCCAAAGGCTTCATACAGGACTCACCTAAGTCACCCTAACGCCAATGTTTTGCAGGGAAATCATACTCAGACTTATGAATATGAGTGTGTGTCCTCAAACCGCTATGTTCATAGAACTAAGAACTTTTCTGCTTATTCATATGAGTATCATTCATCTCCTGCAAGGCTATTTGCTAGGGCTTCAAAGCCAAAGTTCTCAGATGCTGCACTTAGACTCATTGCTTCTAAGCCACCCCTGAAGATGTGGGTGGTGAAGAAGAATTAACTCTCTTTTGCAGAATGTGGTCTCCAGCCAGCAATCAAAGGCATCTGATACTATTGCTGGGGACCTAAAACACATTAAGGGACACATGATAAAATGGCTTACTATGTATTTCACATATGAATCGCTTACCTGTCATACTGTGTGTTCTAACCTTGATCTAAGCTGTGATAATCCTTGTGTGCGTCAAATGCTTATGCTTCACAACATACCTTGTGAAGCCTATCCTCCTAACTGCACTGTAGGGTATGACACCTCGTGCTTCAGAATGGATTATGGACAGCGGATGCACTAATCATATGACTGGTGATCGAAGTCTTCTCATGGACTCAACCCTACGTCCATCCGACAAGAGTCACATCACATTTGCTGACACTGGTAAAAGCAAGGTATTGGGTCTAGGTAGAGTTGCAATCACAAAGGATCAACACATGGATAAAGTCATGCTTGTTGAGTCCCTTGGGTTCAACTTAGTGTATGTCTCAATGCTTTGTGACTTGAACATGATTGTGCTATTCGGAAAATATCGTTTCCTTGTACTAATGGAATCTGACAAGTCTCTAGTCTTTGAAGGGTATCGGAAAGATGATCTATACATGGTAGATTTCTCAGCAGGTCCACATCTTGCCGTATGTCTTCTTGCAAAAGCTTCAGAATGCTGGCTCTGGCATCGGAGGCTGGGGCATGCTGGCATGAGGAACTTACACACACTCGTCAAGAAGAAGCATGTCATAGGCATCGAGGGTGTCAAGTTCAAGAAAGATCATTTGTGCGGTGCCTGCGAAGCTGGAAAGATGACTAGGGCAAAGCACCCCTCGAAGACAATCATGACGACATCTCAACCCTTCGAGCTGTTACACATGGACTTATTTGGCCCTACTCATTACTCTACCCTCACAACAACAACTTGTCTCTATGGCTTCGTCATTGTTGATGACTACTCAAGATATACATGGGTGCACATAATTCTCTACAAGACTGAAGTACAAGATGTCTTCAGATGCTTCGCCAATCGAGCCATGAACAATTATGGCGTCAAGATCAAGCATATCAGAAGTGATAACGGCACTGAATTCAAGAACACCGGGCTTGATCTTTATCTGGATACAATGGGAATCACTCATGAGTTTTCTGCTCCATACACACCGCAGCAAAATGGCATTGTAGAGCGCAAGAACAGAACCCTCATTGAGATGGCTCGAACAATGCTCGATGAGTACAAGACACCAAGAAAGTTCTGGCCTGAAGCTATTGATACAGCATGTCACATCATCAACCGTGTTTACATCCACAAGCTTCTGAGCAAAACATCCTATGAGCTCCTTACTGGCAAGAAGCCAAATGTCAGCTACTTCAGAGTCTTTGGTGCTAGGTGCTGGATCAAGGATCCTCATCACAAGTCAAAATTTGCACCTAAAGCTCACGAAGGCTTCATGCTCGGTTATGGAAAGGACTCGCACTCTTACAGAGTCTTCAACCTCTATCACTACAAAATCGTTGAAACTGTGGACGTGCGATTTGATGAAACCAATGGTTCACAAAGAGAGCTCCTGCCAAGTACACTTGATGAAGCTCTGTCCAGCGAATCAATCAAGCTGATGGGAACATGTGAAATCATGCCCTCTGAAGCACAGCCTGAAGAGGAACTTATCATTTCTGCACCAAACCAACCTGAAGACAATGCTCAGACCGAAGACAATTGTCCCAATGATGACAATGATCAGCAAGAGCAAGGTCTTCGTCCAGCTCATCCTCGTGTTGCTAATGAAGTACAAATTGAGAAGATAATTGATAGCATCAATGCGCCTGGTCCACTTACTCGCTCAAGAGCAACACAATTAGCAAATTTCTGTGGGCATTTTTCATTTGTGTCAATATCAGAACCCAAGAAAGTTGTTGAAGTCTTTATGGAACCTAAATGGATTCAAGCCATGCAAGAGGAACTTCAACAGTTCAAGATGAATAATGTTTGGGAACTTGTCAAGCGCCCTGACCCTCACAAGCATAACATTATGGGCACAAAATGGATATATCAAAACAAGCAAGATGAGCATGGTCAAGTCGTCAGAAACAAAGCACATCTTGTGGCTCAAGGATACACTCAAGTTGAAGGAATTGACTTTGATGAAACATTTGCTCCTGTGGCTAGGCTTGAAGCTATTCGCGTACTGCTAGCCTATGCAAACCACCATAACATCTTACTATATCAAATGGATGTGAAGAGTGCATTCCTCAACGGCAAAAGTGAAGAAGAAGTGTACGTTGCTCAACCACCTGGCTTTGAAGATCCAAAACATCCTGATATGGTGTATAAGTTAAACAAAGCACTGTATGGCCTCAAACAAGCTCCTCGCGCCTGGTATGATACGATCAAAGACTTCCTGAAGAGCAAAGGCTTCAAACCTGGATTCCTCGATCCCACACTCTTCACGAAGACATATGATGGTGAACTGTTTGTGTGCCAAATATATGTGGATGACATTATCTTCGGCTGCACCAACCAGAAGTATAGTGATGAGTTTGGATACATGATGCAAGAGCAATATCAGATGTCCATGATGGGTGAGCTGAAGTTCTTCCTTGGTCTTCAAATTCGTCAGCAAAGGAATGGCATCTTCATATCTCAAGAAAAATATCTCAAAGACTGTCTGAAGAAGTTTGGAATGCAAGATTGCAAAGGTTACATGACGCCAATGCCAGCCAAACGCCATCTTGGTCCCAACGACAATGGTAAAGAGTTCGATCAAAAGGTATACCGCTCCATGATTGGTTCCTTACTTTACCTATGTGCATCTAGGCCAGATATTATGCTTAGTGTTTGCATGTGTGCTCGATTCCAAGCGGCACCAAAGGAATCGCATCACTTAGCTGCGAAGCGAATTCTTAGATATTGGGCTTACACCCCAACACTCGGATTATGGTATCCAAAGGGCTCAAGATTTGATCTGGTTGGATTCTCGGATGCTGCTAATGCTGGAGACAAGGTTGATCGCAAGTCTACATGAGGCACATTTCACTTTCTAGGACAATCACTTGTCTAATGGTCTTCAAAGAAGCAAAACTGTGTATCACTCTCAACTGCTGAATCTGAATACATTGCTGCTGGATCTTGCTGCGCTCAGCTTCTGTGGATGAAGCAAACTCTCAAGGACTATGGCATCAATCTGAAACAACTACCTCTCTTCTGCGACAACGAAAGCGCTATCAAGATTGCCAACAATCCAGTCCAGCACTCGAAGACAAAGCACATTGAAATTCGTCATCACTTTCTCAGAGATCATGTCATGAAGAAAGATATTGGCATCATTCATGTCAACACTGAAGAGCAACTGGTAGATATCTTCACAAAGCCCTTGGATGAGAAAAGGTTTTGCAAGTTACGGTGTGAGCTAAATATCTTGGAATCCTCAAATGTCCTGTGATCAGGCACACATCCTAACACTTATGCATGTTGATGACTTAGATGTGCAACACACGAAGTAAAGTATATCTTCAATCAATGAAGACTTACATTCTGAGTGTGAATACATTAACGTGGAATTTGACTTCGGAGCGCCACGATAATTGTGCGCCGTGTCTGGGTCTAATACTTCCTATACGGTGGGTAACGCCACCACCAAATTTCTTGGTTTGAAGTGTTTCACTCTTGGCGTTATTGTTGCAATATCTTTGCATTTGGTTTGTCTTCAACTTTCAACTTATCTTCATGATTTACTTCACTATGTCGTGTTGATTGCTTTCTCATATATATATATATACTAGTATTCTGTCCTCTACAGCATTCACTCATAGATATGTCTTCCTTGTTGAATCTTTTGAACTAAGTGAATGTGATCGGACCCTAATCTCTCTATGCTTACTATCTCAAAATCTATCTGTCCAAATCATATGCATTCTATTGAAACTGTCGAATGTTTTCTCTGCATCCTTGTCAGCAGAAGACACAGAGACAAACGTCGAGTCTTTTTAAATGATTCATCATTATTGTTGAAATCCGAAGAAGCCGGAACAACCAACTGATGAACTTGGCGGGCGTGGGAACGTGGGACAACTCTGAGTATGTTGCATGCTTGCCACGTGTCCCTCAGATGTGAATAGGCAGGGGCACCTGCGTAATTGCGCTATGACGCACACCTTCTTATAAATACGTGTCCCCTGCGGTCAAGAAAACCTTCTTCCACCTCTCCACCTCGTCAAAACCCTAGCGCCACCGCTAGGTCGCGACGACGCCGGCGACGAAGCACTTAGCTGCCGCGACTTCTCCGACGTCGTCCTCACGCCGGTCGCACACATCGTCCTCTCCGCCGCCGCTGTAGGTGTCCTCCGTCGCCAAGTTAGGGCACGGTGGATTGAACTGCTCATCTCCTATTCAGCCCATCTAGCAGTTCTTCGTGTGGTAAATATAACTATATTTTTATCATCTTTTTGATCCTCAATGATTCATCCTATTTACCAAAATTGGTTTCTACCTATACAATGTTAGATCTATTCTGTCTGCATCTAATACTGCCTAGTATATTCACTTAAGCTTCATATCTAGTTAGATTCCTCACTTGTACTTATTCATGGATTCGTACAAATCTGGAACCAACTCTCAACATATAAGTGAATGTCTTCGCATCATGAGGTCAATGTCTTCAAACTGATTTATCTTCAAATCTTCTGAGAATGCATATGACCTCTTCCCCTTCCCTCGCATCTCTAATGCTGTCACAAGTACATGTCCGTGGGAGAATCCCTTGGTTCTCATAGTCTGCATTCGTTTGCAGAATTCCTACATCAACACATTAACTCTCCTAAAGCTAGTTCCTGTTTGACCAGCAAGCGAAAGCCCCTGAAGCCTTTGAACTTATTGAAGCCATTCAGTTTGAAGTTCGTGGCTGCAGAGAAATCAGTAAGGAAGGGTGGCAGACAGCGTCGAGGGGGAACATCAAAAGATTTGCCTGATGACCTCGCAGAAATTTATAAGACAGATCCTGAAGAGGATTATAATCAGCGCAAGACCCGAATCCAATGGATTCAACGATATTGGGCTGAACAATGGTTCAAGTACAAGATCGTGACCCAGGAACATGCTGAGAAGAATGCTATCAAAAGTCCTAGGGGTGATATTCTCTATCGAGGCCTTCCACCCAAGAACAGAGCTGAAGCTGTTGCATGGGATTTCTATCCTTGTATGGTCTGTGGACCTCAGCCTAAAAATGCTGACCCATCATCACTTCTCTGGTGTCATGACGACAATCTCTTCAAGCGCAACTTCCAGCATGCAAAGCCATCGGCCAAGGAAAACAAGAAGTCATTGGGATTAGACTTCAACCCTGGTCCCTCTGCTCCCCGTGCTAACAACTCACGTGATGCAGAACCCAATGTCATCGGCCCCTTTTCAAACCTTGATGGCCTCATCACATACATCTTGGTCCAAGGTGCCAGAGTAGATCATTCTGATAATGATGCTGATACTGATGAAGCCCCAGCTCCTCCTCCAAGGCCGCAGAAGCCAAAGAAAACTAAGGCTTCACAATCAGCTGCACCTCCGAAAGCTTCACGTGTGAAGCCACTGGCAACTGCACCTCCTGAAGACAGTGTGCAGTCTGAAGATCTATCACGCATCTCCAAGAAGACGGAGAAGAAAAAGAAAATCATCGAGAATACTAATCAGACATTGACTCCTGCTGCCATTCTGCATGAAGAGCACATTGATCTGTCCAGCGATGACGATCTTGTAGATGATGCTCTTGAGCAACTGATCAAGAGCAAGGAAGAAGCATAAATCTTCAATAATTTGCCTCTCTTTGATGTGGCAATCATCCATAACTTCATTGATGAGTGGTTTGACACACCAAATCTCAGCTTTGATGATTTGCAACTTCCCATTGGCCTCAGCGTCTCCTTCAATGGCGCTATTGCTTCTGAGCTAGCTATTGCTCAGCGCATCGTCGAACTGAAGCACAAGATTGACTATGAAAAGGCTCAGTTCAAGAAGCATGTGGCCACGCTCAGCGTGAAAGATGTCAAAAACTTCAAGATCATGCTGCACAAGCTTAAAGAAGCCTTTCACAAGAAGTGTGAAGAAGCTCGAGGATCTTGAGAGCGCATGAAGAATCTGGCTGACAAGTGTGTGCTAGCCTACAATGAGGCTGAGAAGCGCAAGGCTCTTGGTCGTCCTGGCATCGACCCCAGGATGGCTGCAAAGAAGAAGAAGCTATCAACTGTCCAACCTGCACCTTCGAGGCAGTATGAACCTCGCATAGTCTTCCCAAGCAGCATGACTGGCTCGAAGCCAAAGGCCATGTCAACCGCTTCAGAACAGAAGAAGACGAGGGCTGTAGAGGCTGAAGCCAGAAAGAGGAAAACCTCAGAAGCCTCTGATGCTGCCCCCTCTAAGAAGAAGCGCAAGATCAAGAAGAATCGGGCTGCTCCCACAGAGCCCTTAGTTGTTGAACCTATCTCAGTGGTTCGCCCTGCATCTGAACACCAAGAACGACGGATGATTGTTCATGAGCCTGCTTCCATAGAGGCTTATGAAGCTGAAGACATTCCAACAGTTGATCCCATCGGTGCTGAAGACATTGGTCACCATGACAATGTTGAAGATGATGACGTTCTTCCTCAAATCGAGCACAACTTGGTATCATCGCCTATTCTCACGAACAGCGAAATCATCAGCATTGGTCGTCCTCTGACGCCAATTGCTCAGGATGCATCATGGGCTGATCGCCCACAACAACAAGACTCCCCCAGTACTCCCCAACAACAACAAGTCACATCACCTGTGCAAGTTGAAGAGGATGAGGCCCAGCCAACTCCATCTCCAAAGGCGTCGCCTGTATTACAAAGGCTTCGCAAAGTACCAAGGCCTCAAGCCCCTCTTCCGAGTGTTCCAGAAGGAGAAGAGCACCACCAATATGTTGCATGTCAAGTGTTTCCAGATGCCACAGCAACTGTGAATATCTCCGTGTCTGAAGCAAAAGCTGCTGAAGACAATCCGGCTGCATCAGCCAAAGACGAACAAGAAGAAGGACGTGTCCCTACTCCCCCCATTACTGAAGAAGTTGTTCCTGAAGTGAACGTGCCAGTGCCAGACCCTCCTGCTCATCAAGTGGAGGTTGAAAATCTTGAGGCTGCCCCCAACACAAATGAAGCCCATGACATTGTCATGACTGAAGCTAGTGTGGAGCCTGCACCAACCAATATTCCAGAAGCCAATGCTCCAACTGCTCCTGAAGCTTCTGATGTGCAGCCTGAAGCCACTGTTATTGCCACTGCTCATGTTCCACCACCAAGGCCCCATACAATTGAGCAAGCATACAGTCATGGCCAGCTAATCACTGTCGGAAGGACCGTTCTGGTTCCTCCGCCTCATGTCTCTGGTCCTCAGTTTGATTATCACATTGATCATAGGCCTCAGGTCCAGAAACCAAAGCCAAGACTGCCAAGGTTCCTAGGTACTGCCACATCTACAGGGTCCTTCAATGCAAATGGCTTCAAAAGCCACAACACCTTCTTTGACAGCGCAAAGAACCCCTACACAAGGCCAAGAATATCATCTGATCGTTTCTGGAGTCATCGGCAGCGAAGCTATTACTCCTGCGTTCTGTATGATCAAGGGAGCATTTTCCCTCATATGCGCCTTGACGCTGAAGCCATTGCAGGACTGCCATGCTTAGAAGAAGCACTTGACTGCTTTCGTGATGCAGGTCTGCTCAGCTTTGTGACAGGCAAAGAACATTGGAATGAGGAACTTCTGCTTCAATTCTATGCTACCCTCCACATTCTCGGCTACAACAGGGATACAAAAACATGGGTTCTCGAGTGGATGACAGGAAATGTTCATCATGAAGCCAAAGCTCTTGACATCATTGAGCTTACAGGGTTATCCACTCCCGGAGAGCTATACGAACCTGGTTGTCAACACCACCGCAATGCACTGGAAAGCATCTGCCATAAGCCAGAACCCAACATGAGCCAGATGTTGAGCATGATGAAGCCATTGCCACATGACGCTGAATACCCAATGGAGTTCTTTGTTGATGACCTTGAGTATCTGTCGCGCACAATATATCACATCATAAGGCGGACTCTATGGCCTATCAAAGGGCATTCATCAGCTGCAAAACTTGAAGGAGCCATGAAGACATTGGTCTTTTACATCCTCAATGGCATCAGCTTCAATGCACAAGATTTCTTCCTCCGGCAACTGGCTGCATCTGGATCTGATCTTTTTGGTCTGAAATTCTATGCTCCATGGGTCATGCGCCTCATCAAGCTACACTCTGCTATCAACTATCAGCCCTCTGCTCGCAATCATGTGATCTTTCTACCAGAGGTTGATATGTGAGTTGAAGCCATATACCCTGAGCCTGCCAGGAAGCCTCTTTGTCTTCAAAATGCTGACCACCAAAGCTTCACTCAGCCTATGGAAGGAGTCCAAGCTGTAACTCATGTCTATCCGATGGCTGGAAACACTCGTCTGCCTCATCGTGCACCAACTGAAGCTACTGTGAGCACAATTGCTCAAAGGCCAAAGAAGCGCTCTCGGGTCCTAAATGACCGAGAACTTCTTGTGGCACTGCATCAGAAACAAGACAAGCATCACTTTTGGCTCAAGCGACAGATGCAAAGCCTCTTAGTGGACGTAAATTGCATTCGAAATCTTGCCACCAAGAATGCATTTGTCACTCACGAAACCTGTCGATGATCATGGAAGAGTTTGACATTGCTCAGTGCTGAAGCAGATCTTCAAGACGATGGCTTCACTGAAAGATTCAAGTTTGACTCCACTCCTCCATGGAATGTTGTCCTACGTCGAACTCCATCCCTTGAAGACTCTGACTATTCTTCCTCCGCGGCAACTGTGAATGCCAATGTGATCGATGATGAAGACGATGCTACTTCACCACCCCCTACTTCTACACGCATCAACACTGCACCAAGTTTGTCTGCACCGCCAACCAACAACGACAACCCTGCTGCTTCACCTACTCCTCATGAGGACGAGTAGATGCTCTATGTCTTCAAACCTTTTTGGTCATTACTGACAAAAGGGGGAGAAGCATATGAGTTTGATAGTCTTCAAGCGGGTTCATATGGGCGGTTGCTTTATATTTTGCCTAGTGGTTACAACTCTTGCTTTTGATACATTTCGTTCGTTGAGTTGTAACACTTAAACGCGATGGTCGTCTGCTACTTATTTGCTCTTTCATGTGCGATGATAACTTCCGCATTTAGATCATTCCGCACTTAGATCATTCTACAGACGTCCATTTTCCATTATGCATGTCATTCTTTTAGTTATATCATTTCATGCATGATGAATTATCTTCATAAGTTGAAGAGGATCTCCACAAGTACAACCTCCCATGTGCATTTGCATTCCAAAAGCAAATTACTTATATGCACATCTTCAGGTGGAGCCCTTGCCACTTATGAAGACAATACCCTATCCTTTACAATTTCACATACTTCATTCCCGTTGAAAACTTCAACCAGTTGTCATCAATCACCAAAAAGGGGGAGATTGTAAGTGCATCTAGTGCCACCCCTAGTTGGTTTTGGAGTATTGACGACAAAGTTGGTTGAGGGACTAATGCGTTTGTGAGAATTGCAGGATAACGCAGGTAGTGTCCCTCATTGATTCGGTTTACCTACCGGAGATGACCCCTAAAAATGTATGAAGACATTGACGACAATGGTGGTATGTGAAGATATTCACATTGAAGACTATGACATGAGAAGACAATGAGTGAAGACTATGGAGCGCGAAGACTGTGTTGTTTTGTTGTTTCATTTTCTTCTTTCTTGAGTCGTAGGAACCATCGTACTGTTAAGTGGGGTCCAAGTGAACAAAGTCAGAAGGACTGAAGTGATGCTCAACCCAAATCCTATGTCTTCGAGCGAAGACAATGAGAGCAAATCTTATCCAGAGCTGGATGAGTCAGCTTTGCTTGCAGCCCAAGTAAAGTTGCCATGTGTGTTTGAAATCTGACCGTTGGAACACGTGTCAGTTCCTTAGTAACCCAGGGTCATTTCAGATATATCAGGTCGGGTTGCCTTGTGGCTATAAATAGCCCACCCCCTACACCATAAATTGGTGGCTGCTCAGAGTTAGTTTAGGGCTTTTGTCGTTTGAGAGCAACCCACCTCGAAGCCTTTGAGAGAGAGAAATCCTTGCGAGGACAAAGCCCAAAACACCCAGAGCCAAAGAGTGTTAGGTATCACTGAAGTCTTTCTGTGTGTGTGACTTGAAGACTTATTACACTTGAGGACTGTGTATCCTCCAGCCGGTTAGGCGTCGCGTTCTGAGCATCCAAGAGTCACTGTGGATCGCCGGTGAACAAAGTCTGTGAAGGTTCGGAAGTCTACCTTGAAGACTTACCAGAGTGACTGGGCAAGGACTGTGTGTCCTTAGCTCAAGGGGAATAAGGTGAAGACGCAGTCTTCTGAATTGAATCTCAGCCTCCCTAACCAGATGTACAGTTGTCACAGCAACTAGAACTGGTCCAACAAATCATGTGTCTTCAACAAGTGACTGGTTCTATCCTCTAACTCCTTTTACCTTAAGTTTGTCTTCATGAAGTCATTGCCTGTTTGTCATACCTGTTTGACTTCATTGCTTGACTGTTATTGTTGATTAGCTTCATACTATCTTCCATCCTGATCCTTACTACCAAGCTGCTATTAGTCTTTGTACTTTCACATTATTGCATACTTGACTATGGCTTGCTTGTTGTAGTTTATCTTCCGCTGCATATCAATTAGGTCATTTGTATTGTTTGTCTTCGAAACTTCCACGTTTTAAAGACTTTGATAAAAATCGCCTATTCACCCCCCTCTAGTCGATAACTAGCACTTTCAATGAGCCCCCTCACGAATGGATCGAGGGTGAAACCCAAATCGCAGAGGAAGTGTGGGACGAAAACAACACACTCATTGGGCTCCAGCGTAGGGATAACCTGCCCTGGAGCAGGAAGCCTGTGCTGGATATCTGCGGTCAGGTATCCGACCTCCCTAAGCTTTGCAATGTCCTTCTCTTCGATCGAGGAGGCCACCCACCGGCCTTGAGTGGCAGATCCGGACATATTGGAGGATTCAGGAGGAGTGGAGCTTAGGTTTTGGGTGTTAGAACTCGAGGTGCGAGAAGGCGCGATGAAGGTGAAAAAAGAGGCGTAGGTCTTGACCCCTTTATAAAGAAGGTGAATATCAAGAGTCCCCGGTGTGACTGTTTGAGGCTTATCTAAAAACACACGGGGTAATACCAACAGCCGTCGTGGGGTCACGCATGCTCATATTGATTGAAAATCCCGTAATAAAAGGGACACGATCTCTGCCTCGACGGGACGTGCCAATAAAACCGCCTCGTAACACAAGTCATTGTGGGGTAGTAAACGTCGGTTCGCGTTGGACCAAGCCACGAGGCAAGGGCACGGCGCATGAAGATTGCGAGCAAATCAGATCAATACCATGCGAAGATCGTCTTGCAGATCCGGACACGGTCTACGTGTTCGGTAACCACTTTGGAGTATTCGGAGAAGGAACCCGCCTTGCAATGCCAAAGACAATACTGCGCACCGGACTCATTGTCATTGAAGCCTGGTTCAGGGGCTACTGAGGGAGTCCTGGATTAGGGGGTATCTAGACAGCCGGACTGTGTTCAACGTCCGTACTATTGAAGCATGAAGATACAAGACTCAAGACTTCGGCCCGTGTTCGGATGGGACTCTCTTTTGCGTGGAAGGCAAGCTTCACGATCCGGATATTATATTTCCTTCCTTGTAACCGACTCCATGTAAACCCTAGCCCTCTCTGGTGTCTAAATAAACTGGAGAGGTTGGTCCTTAGAAGGCCGATCACAATTACAATCATACCATCATAGGCTAGCTCTTAGGGTTTAGCCTCTACGATCTCGTGGTAGATCTACTCTTATACTACCCATATCATCAATATTAATCAAGCAGGAAGTAGTGTTTTACCTCCATCGAGAGGGCCCGAACCTAGGTAAACATCTGTGTCCCTTGCTTCCTGTTACCATCAGCCTTGACGCACAGATCGGGACCCCCTGCCCGAGATCCGCCGGTTTTGACACCGACAACGAGGGAGATGAATCCCCCTCTCCGGAGCCCCGATCGTACTCCAGATCAGCCCTCCCGAGAGAGATTAGAGCTTGGCGGCGGCTCCGTATCGTGAAACGTGATGAAACTTTCTCTCTGATTTTTTTCTCCGTGAAACGGAATATCTGGAGTTGGAGTTGAGGTCGGTGGAGCGTTAGGGGGGGCACGAGATAGGGGGCGCGCCCAGGGGGGAGGGCGCGCTTCCCACCCTCATGGACAAGGTGTGGGCCGCCTGGCCTTGATTCTTTCACTAGAATTTTTTATATTTTCCAAAACTTATCTCCGTGGATTTTCAGGTCATTCCGAGAACTTTTGTTTTCTACACAATAAACAACATCATGGCAGATCTGCTGAAAACGGCGTTAGTCCGGGTTACTTTCATCCAAATCATGCAAGTTAGAGTCCAAAACATGGGCAAAAGTGTTCGGAAAAGTAGATACGTTGGAGATGTATCAACTCCCCCAAGCTTAAACCTTTCCTTGTCCTCAAGCAATTCAGTTGATAAACTGAAAGTGACAAAGAAAAACTTTTACAAACTCTATTTGCTCTTGTTGTTGTAAACACGTAAAGCCAGCATTCAAGTTTCAGCAAGTATTATGAACTAACCATACTCACAATAACACTTAGGTCTCACAACTACTCATATCAATGGCATAATCAGCTAGCGAGCCATAATAATAAAACTCAGATGACAACACTTTCTCAAAACAATCATAATATGATATAACAAGATGGTATCTCGCTAGCCCTTTCTAAGACCGCAAAACATAAATCATGCAAGTTAGAGTCCAAAACACAGGCAAAAGTGTTTGGAAAAGTAGATACGTTGGAGAAGTATCACCAGCCTCCTTGCGCTCCACCACGATGGCCACACTGACGGCATGCGTGTTAGCAGCCACATATAATAACAAGGGCTCCTTATCAATGGGAGCAGCAAGAACTGGCGGCTCAGCCAGCTGTCTCTTTAGATCTTCAAAAGCAGCGTTGGCAACGTCACTCCAGGTAAAGTTATTTGTCTTCTTCATCATTTGATACAGTGGTATGGCCTTCTCACCTAACCGGCTTAAGAACCGTCTTAGAGCAGCGATATGACCCGCCAAACGCTGAACGTGTTTGATACACGCTGGTTTGTCCAGAGAGGTGATGGCCTTGATCTTCTCCGGGTTAGCCTCGATGCCCCTGTTAGAAACCAGAAAACCCAAAAGCTTGCCTGCAGGCACACCAAAAACACACTTGGCCGGGTTAAGCATCATCTTGTAAACCCGAAGATTGCCAAGGGTTTCCTTAAGATCATCAATCAAGGTCTCCTTCTCTCTGGATTTCACCACTATGTCATCCACATAAGCATGAACATTGCGCCCAATTTGATTATGAAGACAATTCTGCACACATCGCTGGTAAGTTGCCTGGGCACTCTTGAGCCCAAAAGGCATTGATACATAGCAGAAGGCTCCAAACGGAGTAATGAACGTCGTCTTCTCCTGGTCCTTAACTGCCATCTTGACCTGATGATAACCAGAGTAAGCATCCGAAAAACTCAAACGCTCACAACCCGCCGTAGCATCAATGATTTGATCAATATGAGGGAGAGCAAAAGGATCAGCTGGACAAGCCTTGTTTAAATCCTGTAATCCACACACATACGCCAAGTGTTGTTTTTCTTAAGCACAAGCACCGGGTTAGCCAACCACTCTGGATGAAACACTTCAATGATGAACCCAGCTGCTAAGAGCCAGGCTACCTCCTCACCAATGGCCTTCCGCCTCTCCTCATTGAACCGCCAAAGAAACTGCTTGACCAGCTTAAACTTTGGATCAATATTAATAGTGTGCTCAGCGAGTTCTCTCGGTACACCTGGCATGTCAGAAGGTTTCCGTGCAAAAATGTCCCGGTTCTCATGGATGAACTCGATGAGCGCGCTTTCCTATTTGGGATCCAAATTAGCATAGATACTGAACTGTTTGGATGAGTCGCCTGGAACAAAATCAACAGGCTTAGTATCATCGGTCGCCTTAAACTTCATGACCGGCTCATGCTCCGTGGTTGGCTTCTTTAAAGATGTCATATCCGCTGGGTCAACATTGTCCTTGTAGAATTTTAACTCTTCTGTTGCACAAACCAACTCAGCATAAGCCGCATCACCTTCTTCACATTCCAAGGCTACCTTCTGGCTTCCATGCATCGTAATGGTTCCCTTATGACCTGGCATCTTGAGCTGCAAATACACATAACACGGTCGTGCCATGAATTTGGCATAAGTCGGCCGCCCAAACAGAGCATGATATGGGCTCTTGATCTTGACTACTTCAAACATCAATTTCTCGGCCCTGGAGTCATATTCATCCCCAAAGGCTACCTCCAATTTGATCTTACCAATGGGATACGTCGATTTACCGGGCACGACTCCACGGAAGACAGTGTTGGACTGCTTAAGGCCCTTATCAGTTAGCCCCATGCGATGGAAGGTGTCATAATAGAGGATATTGATGCTACTTCCTCCATCCATGAGTAACTTGGTGAATTTATATCCACCCACCTGAGGGGCCACCACGAAGGCTAAGTGACCCGGATTATCAACCCGGGGAGGGTGATCTTCCCTACTCCATAGAATAGGCTGCTCAGACCATCTCAAATAACATGGAACTGCCGGCTCAATAGAATTCACAGCCCTCTTATGAAGCTTTTGGTCTCGTTTGCATAAACTGGTGGTGAACACATGATATTGCCCACTATTCAGCTTCTTTGGATTGCTCTGGTATCCGCCTTGCTGCTGTTGCTGACCACCCTGGCCAGATTGTTGGTTATATCCACTTTGATTGCCTTGAGAATTTTGAAAATTGGGGTTTGAACCGCCGCCCGGGCCATGAAAACCGCCGCTGCCTGAGCCGCCGCCCTGCCCATTGTTACCATCGAACATGCTGGAATTTTTGAAGGCCTTCATGATCATACAGTCCTTCCATAGATGGGTAGCCAGCTTCTACTGGGTGTCGTGTCTCGGACAGGGCTCGTTCAATAATTTCTCAAGTGTGGGGCCTGACTCGCCGGACCGGGGAGGTGGCCTCCCCTTGCGTCGTTGGTTGTTAACCTGCGCACTAGTGTTAGCCACAAAATCCAAACTACCGTCAGCCTTACGTTTATTACCTCCTTGATTTGTCGGGTTGTGCTGAGGGCCTTTACGTTGCCATTCTTCTTTCCCTTCCTTGTCTTGTCATCATCAGACTCAGGATCCTTGGTACTATCAGAGTCGGCGTACTTAACCAGCGTAACCATCAGCACGCCCATATCATTACAATCGCGCTTGAGCCACCCCAGCTTTTGTTTCACAGGCAAAAAACGACAATTTTTCTCCAACATTAAGACTGGAGAACTGGCATCCATCTTATCACATGAATGTATTATGGCTTTAACCCGGTGCACCCAATGGGTTGTAGACTCGCCCTCCTCTTGCTTGCAATTCGTCAAATCCACAATTGACATGGGCTGCTTGCACGTATCCTTGAAATTCTGGATGAACCGGGCCTTTAGCTCTGCCCATGAACTAATTGAATTAGGTGGCAGGCCTTTCAACCAAGTGCAGGCGGTCCCATCCAACATCATGGTAAAGTACTTGGCCATCACAGCATCACTGACCTCTAATAACTCCATAGCCATCTCGTAACTTTTGATCCATGCCCCGGGCTGTAAGTCAGCCATGTAGTTCGGCACCTTCTTAGGTCCCTTAAAATCCTTGGGTAAACGCTCGTTACGTAGAGCCGGCACTAGACAGGGGACTCATCCGCTCCTCTTGGCCACACTGCCTCGATAGAAGTCGTCGGATAAGCCAGATACGGCTGGTAAGTCATCAACTGAGCCGCCTGCTGAACCGCCTGATGAGTTGCTCGCTCAGCCTCTTGACGTATTATGTCTTGATCTACCAAGTTAAAGGCTTCATGGTGCGTCGGGTCATGCCCACCTGGCTGGTTATGGCGCCGGACGTTGCTTGAAATGGTTGTTGAATCCATGTGCCTGCTATAACTTGGACGAGGGGTAGAATGGATCCTATCCCAGCTGTATGAGTATGCCTCGTATTGTGCTAAGGCCGTCTGAAGAAGTTATCTGACCCAGCGGGTTTCAACTACCGCAGGAGAGTCGCCATCAATTGGGAGAACTGCCAACCGTGCCGCTGCGGCTATCATATTCTACAACGGGTTAGAATAGTGACCCGGAGGTGTTGGTACATGCTGAGGTGAAGCCGTGTTCACGCGGTGTCACACCCTAGCTAGTCATGCATTAGAGTGTTGCATCATGTTTATTCTTTCACCAGAAACCTGAAATGGGGATGACAGAACCCCCAGTCCCCTCTGAAACCAACTAGGGTTTACTAAAAACTTTTTCAATGAACCTGAAATGCCCTTCTAAAATGCCCATCATTTTTGTCTTGGTTCAGAACCTCTGCCAAAAGTGGTGCACATTTTCCTAGGCCATCCTAGGGTTTTTGAATTAAATCTTAAGTATTTGAATTTGGGCATTTAAAATTATATAAAATATTTAAATGCTCAAATAACTCCAAACTGAAATGTTTCATGTTGGAAATAATCCAACTATGGACCAGGAGTAGTTTGGTGATTTTTGGGATTGCTTAAGTATTTTATTTAATTCAACAAAGTTGCAGAAGTATTAAAAAACAGAAACAGAAAGAAAATGGGAAAAGCTTACCTGTCGCCCAGCGCCCGGCCCACCTGCCGGCCCAGCCCAGCACCGCGCCAGCGAGCTGCTTGCCGGCCAGGCAGGCAGGCAGGTGCTCGACGGCGAGCACCGCATGGGTGCCACGCACCTGCTCGCCGCCTCGCCGCCTCCCTCGCTCGGCTAAC